>NC_041388.1:406895903-406939715 GCF_002162155.2 Triticum dicoccoides | reverse complement strand
CCTGTCACGTGTGTTGTTCACTTGCCATCAGTGAGCTCCATAAAACACGACTACAGGGTGCAGAATACTTGCCACTTAGTTAACGTTGTAGACATGTAACACTATAATGTTGGACAATAAATGAATTCAACTACATCCAAACGAACTTATCTTGCTTCCAAGAAGAGTAAAATCATCTTTAATAACTTCCTGTACTTTGCTTATATTCATGTTTCTCAACATGTTTGGAATGTAGTTTCCCCCCAAAATGCAGTATTTACCTTCCATTTGGAGCATAGGGTGCAATTTTTATCAGTTGCTGTCTGAAACCCCACTTCCCTGGTAAAAATGCTATCCACCTTCAAATATACTCCCTCCGTAAAAAAAAAGCTTTACGGAGGGAGTATACAAGTTCTCTGATACGGTAGTCGTGGGAAGACTATATTTTTGGTTTACATTGTAAATGATTTGAGTGACCACAAATGTGCCTTTCTTTTTTGTTTCTTTTCAGTTCTCAGCTCCTAGATGAGAAGGCAAGGATGTACTTGAGCAATATGAGAAGACCCAGTTCCATTATCTCATAAGCCAGAAGTCTCTCATTTACTGACTTTGGTACTATTTTTTAAAAGAATGGTCCATCCGCTATCAGCACCACGATTATGTGTCAATTGTAGATTCTTAATTGCTTAGAATTATTTTATTTGTTTGATTCCTTCTGTTGATATTTATTCAACAAATAAATATTTTCAAGATTGGTCCGTGTGAGGATCAAACATGTGAATGGATGTGGCATCAAGCTAAGTCTGTTGACACCTTGCTCACCTTTTTTTGCTTTGAGTGGGTTATGACTTACTTTCTGCTTGTTGTTTGTGAGAAAATACCACCTCTGTCTGTCTCTCTGAATTATCATTGGTCATTGCGACAAGGATGATTCAGAGTTGTAGGTTGTATCATGGTCTAATATGGCAGGTCCCACAAAGAAAACATACAAGGTCAGTAGCTTCTACAACTGAAACATACTAAGGTTTTTCATGCAACTGCACGGTTCCTATTATTTGTCTATTATAATTAATGAAAAAAATAATGTCAAGGTCCCTCAAGTTGTAGAGAGTTGTTTAGTTCAGATGTGCACGGGAATGGGCTCACTGGGATCTTGGTAGGAGGTGAATCTTGTGGTCATGAGCCTGGACATCACGCTGGTGCGCTTCCTAGGGAGATGCGTCTGTGCGCTGTGCTTGGATGGCGAATCGAGATGAAGCTTAGGGCATCTTCAGCCGCGCCCCCAGGGAGGCTTCCTTAGGCGATTTTTTCGCGCCGGCGCCAAAAAACGGCTCAGTCGCGCCTCCAGGAGCCCGATTTTCGCCGGCCTGGGCCGAAAACAGCGCCGGCGGACCCTGGCCAAACCCGGCGCGCTGGGGGGCGCCCGGGGGCGCCGGGACGAACTGTTTTGGCGCGAAACAGCCGCTGGCCCGCCGCGTCAGCGACACGATGCCTCGTCTTCTCCCAACGGCCTCGGTTCCCGCGGGGAATTAATGCCAAGGCTGCCGCCGGTCAGCCTTACCATTGATTCCTCACGGGCGACGCATCACGGGACGGCGCGCCGACGCCTCCCCTTCCTCGCACGCGTACACATGGGTGCGGCGCGCCTATATAGTCGGTGGCCTGCGCTCGCCTGTGCCCACACCAACCCCGCCCCTCGCCGCCGCCCAGCTCCTCCCTCTCCCTACCTCTCCCGAGCGCCGCCGCCCAGCCCCTCCCTCTATCTCTCTACCTCTCCCGAGCCCGCCGCCATGGCGGAACGCTACCCCGGAGACGAGGCGGCGGCCAACGGCTTCGGCCGCCGTCCGCTCCGCGAACAGGAGTCCTGACTCCTGTTCCAGGCGAACATCCCGGCGCCGCCGGACATGTGCGCCGGACCGACGGGGTGGAGGCTCAGCGCCGGGGGAGTGCCCATTCCCCCGTTGCCCGACACCGTGGCGAAGCCGAAGTACTTCGCCGAGGAAGTCGAGGTCGTGCGCGCCTCCCTCACCGACGCCCAACTCTTCCTCCCCCAGTACGCCGCCGACAACCACGCGGCTTGGGCGGCGTATTTCGAGCGCCGCCAGCAGCAACACTTGGCGTCCATCAACGGCGCGCCGGTGGTTGGCGGCCGGCAGAACAGCGAGGAGCGCCACCTGTGGTGGGGCGTCCCCGGCCGCACACTCGAGGGCGTGCTGATGTACCTTGAGGGCGGCAACGACCCGCCGTTGGCGTACCCGGCGAGGGCGGCCGCCCCGGCGCAGCACCGACGCGCCGGGCCATGGGCGCCAAGGAGGTTCGGGTCCTCCTCCTCTTCTTCCTCCTCCCGATCTTCATCGCACTCCTCCGGCAGTCCGGCCCTGCTCAACGTCAAGGCTGAGCCCGCGGCGGAGACGCCGCTCGGCCGGCGCACTCGCAGCGCCGGCATCGTCATCAACGAGGGCGGCCGGCGCGCCTACTCGTCGGCTCCTCCTCCGCGCTTCGTCAAGCCAAAGACGGAGCCGGGGCTCGCGCCGGTGAAGACGGAGCCGGGGCTCGCGCCGGTGAAAAAGAAGCCGGCCGCGCCGGTGACGACGGAGCTCGACGACGACGACGCGTCCCTGGAATGGGCGCGCAGGGACTCCATAGCGATGGAGAAGGAGCGCCTGGAGAAGGCGAAGGAGCGCCAGCGCGCCGCCCTGCTTCGCTTCGCGGAGCGTCGACGCGGCCGCGACGAAGGCGGAGTCGTCGTCATCTGCGACAGCGACGACGACGACGACGATGCGCCGCCACCAGTCCGCCATGGCGACGCCAGGCAGGGGTCCAGCAGGGGCGCCCGCGTCAAAGAGGAGAAGGCCGACGACGACGATGGCGGCGACTTCAGCCAGTTTTTCCTTTAGATTAGTTTATGTATATCTGCTTTATAATGAAAATCCGTGAACTTCGCCGAAATGTGCCGAAATTTATCGTGTTTAAGCCGAACTTCACCGAACTTATTTTATTTTAAAACATGCCTGGGGGCGGCCCTGGGGACGGCGGCTGGGGACCAACTCGCCCCCAGGCCCAATTTTTGCACCGGCTCTCCCCCAGGCGGCGATTTTAGACACCCCCTGAAGGGCCAACGGTTGGAGATGCCTAATAGAGATACGAAACTTGGTGGCTGTTCACCTAATGGAGATCGAAAATGACGTCGAGTTATTTTATGGGCTAATTGCTGTGAGTTTCGTTTTGACCATATAGGACCAGCCTATGTCATTGCCGGTAGCAACGATATAACAACCTAAACGTCGCTGATATCAAATACTCATATGTTCCTAAATATATGTCTTTTTAGACATTTCAAATGAATTACAACATATCAGATGTATATAAATATATTTTAGAGTATAGTTTCATTTATTTTGCTTCGTATGTAGTCATTTGTTAGTCTTTAAAAAAACTTATATTTAAGAACGGAAGAAGTACAAAGTAATACTTCTGGAATTTTTGAACTGGCGGTTATATAATTAAGTTTTCTAAAAAAAGTGCTGATATTTATAAATTTCAATAGAAAACAACATCACTCAATTTCATCTTGATTATATTTATACAATCCAGCCCCCTTCTCCCCCCCCTCAAAAAAAATCTAGCCTTGTTCGACTCATCGACACCCGTCAGCCTCACCGACACCCGTCAGCGATGAGCTTGGAGTCTGGCTCTTGCTCCATAGTGAAGGGCACAACTATACCGAAACCGACAGGGCGATTACATCAGCAGAAGCAATGCGTTCACAAATTACATGATCGTGTGTGTGGATCGTTTCTCCCAGTGCAAAATTACATTTGTGTGCGTGGATCGTTTCTCTCGGTGCAACCTCTAAGATTGACACAAACGCCCATCACCAATCTCTGGAACCACCATAGCAGTCATCAAAGGAAAAAATGACGGACCACCTTCACACCCGAGCTCGAAGCGGCTCCATCGCTGATATGCAGCTTTGCGGACCTCCAAGGTGGCTCAGCAAAGACGAAACAGTTATCGTTGAACGAAGATCGAGGCAACACCCCGGACACGCTATCGAATTCCAGATCTGGCATCCCCACACGACTAAGATGCCAGAGGAAAAAATCACACCTGCCATTCACGAACTACGAAGCCATCACACGATCCACCATCTTTCAGATGTCGCCGGTGCAGACCACAATCTGTATCCGCTCCTGGACTACCTCCCAAGCTTCGCGCCGACGCTGGAGCAAACACCGTCGCAACGGCGGAGCCCTAGGACACAGGTCCACCACGAGGATGTCGCCGCTGGCACGTCATCCTTGCTTGAACAGGCCGATTTCCAAATCTATCCCCAGCCATAGGACCGATCATCTTGTCGGAGTAGGATCTAAAAAAACTTTATTCAGCGTCGTCATCGTCGTCATCGAAGTCAAGATGATGAACAACCTATAAAAAAACTAAACTACGAGAGTAAAAAAGATCGACATGCGTGGATCCGACGACCCCCTCATCACTGATAACCGAGGCCGCCGGCGAAGGGGCGGGTGAGACTCCTGACGGCAAGATCGCCTTTTCTTTCTTCGAGCGGAAGAAAGAAGCGAACACGAGTAGGTTGTCATCGTGGAAGTGGCAATTGGCATGGCACAAAAATGCTATCGCACTATCATCACCAACTACATAGACAAAAGAATACTGTAGTATACAGCAGATCGTATAAAATCCCCAAAGGAATGGAGGGGAAGGCGCTGGGCTGGCCACGCGCGCGTGGGCCAGCAGCAACTAGGGTTTCCACTTGGCAGCCTCTACCAACTTTCTACCTACGGGCACGGCCCACAAGTCTTAGGTTGCGAGACCCAGCCCAGCACCCCGCCTGCCCGCCTCCCCTCCCCTCCCCTCCCCTCCCCCGGCCGTCCATTACCTCGGCCGCCTCCGCCTCCACCTCCGCCTCCCCACGAGCGCTGGGGCTTCCAGATTCCTAGCCACATGACCCTCCGCCTCCGCACCGACGAAACACCAGAGACGGAGACATGGGGCTGAAGGGGTTCGTCGAGGGCGGCGCCGCCTCCGTCGTCGCCGGCTGCTCGACGCACCCGCTCGACCTCATCAAGGTCCGCATGCAGCTGCAGGGCGAGGCGGCCCGGGCCCCGGCCCCGGCCATGCGCTTCGCGCTCGTGTTCCCCCCCGGCGTGCAGCATCACCACCACCACGACCACCTCCTGCAGCCGCCGCGCAGGCCCGGGCCCATCGCCATCGGCGCGCAGATCTTGCGGGCGGAGGGCCCCGCGGGGCTGCTCTCCGGGGTGTCGGCCACCGTGCTGCGGCAGGCGGTCTACTCCTCCACGTCCATGGGGCTCTACGACACGATCAAGAGGAGGTGGGAGCGGGAATCCGGCGGCGCCGCGCTGCCGCTGCACCGGAAGATCGCGGCCGGGCTCGTCGCCGGCGGCGTCGGCGCGACCGTGGGCAACCCGGCGGACGTGGCCATGGTGCGGATGCAGGCGGACGGGCGGCTCCCCGCGGCCGAGCGGCGGAACTACCGGAGCGTCGCGCACGCCATCGGCCGGATCGCGCGCGACGAGGGCGTGCGCAGGCTCTGGCGCGGGTCGTCGCTCACGGTCAACCGCGCCATGATCGTCACGGCGTCGCAGCTGGCCACCTACGACCAGGCCAAGGAGGCGATCCTGTCCCGGCGCGGCCCGGGCGGCGACGGGCTTGCGACGCACGTGGCCGCCAGCTTCACGGCCGGCCTGGTGGCCGCGGCGGCGTCCAGTCCCGTGGACGTGGTCAAGACGAGGATCATGAACATGAAGGTGGAGCCGGGCGCCCCGCCGCCGTACGCCGGCGCGATCGACTGCGCCATCAAGACGGTGCGGTCCGAGGGCGCGCTGGCGCTGTACAAGGGCTTCATCCCAACGGTGACGCGACAGGGGCCCTTCACCGTGGTGCTCTTCGTCACGCTCGAGCAGGTCCGGAAGCTGCTCAAAGACTTCGACTTCTGAGAGACCCCGGAAGACGGCATGGCCATGGCCAATCTGGCCCGGGAATGTAGCGTACCCCATTGGTAAAAACTATGATCACCTCCTCTCCCATACTAGATCGCAAGCTGCAGCTCACACCGTAGTCTGTGCCTGCGCGGATTTGATAAATTATGGTGGAAATTTTGATGTGTGCTAATTTTTGATCATTTAGTGGGGAATTTTGATCTGTGCCACCTACTTTGTCTTGGTCAGTTCCTCATAAGACATATCAGTAGACTATATGATTCATGTGTGTTCTAGACCCGAATTCGGTTCAGTCTTACCAATTTTCACTGCGCTGATATTTATTTTAGACCTCTGCCAGAAAGCAGAATGCTGGAATTAAGCTTGCATCGCCCAATATACAGGCAAAAATGGGTAGGAAATGACAAATCAGCAGGCGTAGCATTTGAATAGGACCCGTTGTTTTTCTTGCACAAGGGGTAGGAGTATGGGACCAGCAGTTACCAAGTTACAATCACCATGTCTTGTAGTACAAGACATTGCGTGATGATGAACCACACACCAGGATTATTCAAAGTTCGCATGAAGTGTGTTGTTTAGTGATTACTTCAGTAGATCTTATGCCTGCTGAGTGCTGACAAAGGCCAAAGGATACCCCATTCCCATGTTCATCTGGTAAGAAGAATTATAAACAAACAAACGAACAGTCAAACGGACGGATGGGCCAACAACCATATGACAACAAGCATATGACCATGCTCATTCAAGATCTGATACATAAGTGCATCGCCGGTGTTTATTTCCTAGTATGTCGACCATAAGCTGGGACCCTCGCAAATAGACCGCAAGCCTAATTTTTTCTGTGTACAGACGAGACGCTCTAATGACACTGGCATTGAGACATCAACGCATATGTACCACTATCCAGTGTCCACACAGTTGTCCAAACGAACGCGTTTGGTCCTTTGAACCGGTTGTTGGAGGAATAAAAACGTGCCACGAGGAAAAGGGGAACCAATTGGTCCGGATGGAAAGCAAGAATATGGAGAAAGATATAGTGCTTTGCATTGCTGTGGATTCTAGAAGGGCATTTTAAAGCCTATGTCGACAAGAAAATAGTAAAGAGGAAAGCGAGTTCTTGTTTACATAAAAACAAGTCGTTGTTTGACCCATTACTAAAAGTTCGACCGATTCAAAGGCTCAACATTTTGGCTTTAAAACGGCTTCTGGTGGCAGATGGGCAATCATACGTATACCTTTGGTCATATGTGGTGCATTAGTTACTAAAGCAAGGGAAATAAAGAAGAGCTCATTGGTGCGCCTCTGACCGTGATGGCGCTAGATTCTCAATGTTGCAACCAGCCGTATGCCGCTCCAAAATAGGTGTGTGGCGGTCGTCTGCAACGGATGTGCGTGGAACATCAGAAGCATCACCTTCTTAGTGATCCGATATCTAAGGCATACAGAAGATCATATAGGAAACCAAATTTCGTATTTGAACAACAATAGTCCTATCTGACTGGCCCATGGATGTCATCTCCTCGCAGAAAGCCTGGAACAAATGGTTCCCCAATACCTAGGGAACATCATTCAACTGGGGAATTACAGTTCCCACACAATCTAACTGAGTTGGAGCATCAATCCCAATCCAGCGCCAACAACGAAAGGAATACACGGTTGGAGTAGGCCGAGAAACCTCTCGAACTCTCAGTTAAACATGTAGCTTCACCATGTATTTGTCCAACCGCTAGCAACTGCATAAGAAAGATTCCAAAACCCTGCACACAACATGCACTTTATGATCACACACACATCATGTATGTCATGTGTTGAAAAACAATAGGTATCACAACACAAACTCTAAGACTCAAACATATATTATTCAAAGGCTCTAAAGAGCAAACATAGTTGTGTATTACAAGCAAAGGTCGCATGACCCAGCACATTACAAGCATCAACAGAAGCAAATTATTGTTTGACACATATTAAGTTTAATGAAAGCCTAGGAGGTTGTAATAGAAAATACGATAGCCCTCCCAAGGTACCAAACCGTTGTCTAGGACCTCCAAGCTACTCATCGATGTCGATCTCCATGTTGAAGCCACCCGTGGATCAATGGCCTCCTCTGCAACAATTATTAAGGAGGCAAAGGTGAGTACAATTGTACTTCACAAGACTTACATCAAAACTATCTACATATGAGCCAGTATCAAAGGGGGGTTATGTGGACTTGTTTGCGGAAAGAAATATTTACACTTGGAAGAGTATTAAAGACTACACAACTACCAAGTAGTTGTAACGGGGATAAGAAGGCACTCTAAACTCGAGTCCATCTATCTTATTCACCAAACAATACACAACCATGAATTCCTCCTTGTCCAATCCCGATGAAGTAATTCAAAGCAGTCACACTTTTCTTGGCAATTTAGAGTAACTATTGAAGTTCTCTATGATTAGGCTTAGATTACCAAGTAGTCACATAACCGCAGACACGACTATTAGAATAGATTTAATCATGCATGGGTCGAGATGGACCTAGAGGGGGAGGGGGTGAATAGGTACAATTACAAATTTTAATTACTAGGCAATATGCAGAATATGAAGTGGGCCTAACAATTGCAAATGTGATTCTAATGCTATCAATATAATGAACAACAACAATACTCCAGAGACAAATGAACCACAAGTAAGGAGTAGCATTAGGGATAACCGAAACTCCAGAGGCGAGGTTGTATCCCAATGTTCACTTCCTTGGAGGGAAACTAGTCACCATTGGAGGTATGGGTGTTACCACGAAGGCACACCAACACCATGAAGGCTCGCCATATTCTCCTTGAGATATCATAATGAATGCAATTCACAACCACTAGTGGTAGGCCTTGAGGTGGTCTCCAAACCTTCACAAAACTTTTCAGGGTGAATCACAACAACCTCTTTGAAGAACTCCAACCGCCTAGGAGTCTCCAACCTCTAAGAGTACATGATCAATGGGGAAAAGCTCAAGACTTGATCAAATCATGAATTCCTTTGGTCAAGATATGGGGAAGGAGTAGATCTATCACTTGTTGGGATATCTCTCAAGAACTTTCAAGAATGACTTCGGAGTCTAAGAATTGATGCTCGAGAGAATGAAGGAACACTTGTGTGCTCTATGGTTTGTTCAAATGAGGTAGCCAGCCCTCTAACGAAATGTTAGAGGGGTATATATGGCAAGCCTAGTTGTGGCTAGGATCATGTTGTGACGACTAGTACTCACGAGAGACACAAAGGCACTGGAACCGACAACAGCGACAAGGTCTACCGGAGGCTAGAACACTTGATCTGTTGGAAATATGCCCTAGAGGCAATAATAAATTAGTTATTATTATATTATATTTCATTGTTCATGATAATCGTTTATTATCCATGCTAGAATTGTATTGATAGGAAACTCAGATACATGTGTGGATACATAGACAACACCATGTCCCTAGTAAGCCTCTAGTTGACTAGCTCGTTGATCAATAGATGGTTACGGTTTCCTGACCATGGACATTGGATGTCGTTGATAACGGGATCACATCATTAGGAGAATGATGTGATGGATAAGACCCAATCCTAAGCCTAGCACAAGATCGTGTAGTTCGTATGCTAAAGCTTTTCTAATGTCAAGTATCATTTCCTTAGACCATGAGATTGTGCAACTCCAGGATACCGTAGGAGTGCTTTGGGTGTGCCAAACGTCACAACGTAACTGGGTGGCTATAAAGGTGCACTACGGGTATCTCCGAAAGTGTCTGTTGGGTTGGCACGAACCGAGACTGGGATTTGTCACTCCGTGTAAACGGAGAGGTATCTCTGGGCCCACTCGGTAGGCCATCATCATAATGTGCACAATGTGATCAAGGAGTTGATCACGGGATGATGTGTTACGGAACGAGTAAAGAGACTTGCCGGTAACGAGATTGAACAAGGTATCGGGATACCGACGATCGAATCTCGGGCAAGTATCGTACCGATAGACAAAGGGAATTGTATACGGGATTGATTGAATCCTTGACATCGTGGTTCATCCGATGAGATCATCGTGGAGCATGTGGGAGCCAACATGGGTATCCAGATCCCGCTGTTGGTTATTGACCGGAGAGTTGTCTCGGCCATGTCTGCATGACTCCCGAGCCCGTAGGGTGTACACACTTAAGGTTCGATGACGCTAGGGTTTATAGGGAAAGTATGTACGCGGTTACCGAATGTTGTTCGGAGTACCGGATGAGATCCCGGACGTCACGAGGAGTTCCGGAATGGTCCGGAGGTAAAGATTGATATATAGGAAGTATGGTTTTGGCCACCGGAAGTGTTTCGGGCATCACCAGTAGTGTACCGGGACCACCGGAGGGGTCCGGGGGTCCACCGGGAAGGGCCACCGGCCCCGGAGGCCTACATGGGCCAATAGTGGGAAGGGACCAGCCCCTAGGTGGGCTGGGCGCCTCCCACCAAAGCCCAAGGCGCCTCCAAGAGGGGAGGGGGGCAAACCCTAGGGCAGATGGGCCCTAAGGCCCACCCCAGGTGCGCCTCCCCCTCTCCCCCTTGTGGCCGCCACCCTAGATGGGATCAGGGGATGCCGCACCCCTTGGGGTGGGAACCCTAGAGGGGGCGCAACCCCCTCCCATCCCCCTATATATACTTGAGGTATGGGGGCTGCCCAACACACGATTCGATCTCTCTCTTGGCGCAGCCCTACCCCTCTCCCTCCTCGTCTCTCGTAGTGCTTGGCGAAGCCCTGCTGGAATCCCGTGCTCCTCCACCACCACCATGCCGTCGTGCTGCTGCTGGACGGAGTCTTCCCCAACCTCTCCTTCTCCCCTTGCTGGATCAAGGCGTAGGAGACGTCACCGGGCTGCATGTGTGTTGAACGCGGAGGCGCCGTGGTTCGGCGCTTAGATCGGAATCAACCGCGATCTGAATCGCTACGAGTACGACTCCTTCATCCGCGTTCTTGCAACGCTTCCTAAGGGAGTCCTGGATTAAGGGGTGTTCGGATGGCCGGACTATACCTTCAGCCGGACTCCTGGACTATGAAGATACAAGATTGAAGACGTCGTCCCGTGTCCGGGAGGGACTTTCCTTGGCGTGGAAGACAAGCTTGGCGATGCGGATATGTGGATCTCCTACCATTGTAACCGACTTTGTGTAACCCTAACCCTCTCCGGTGTCTATATAAACTGGAGGGTTTTAGTCCGTAGGACAACGTATAGAACAACAATCATACCATAGGCTAGCTTCTACGGTTTAGCCTCTCCGATCTCGTGGTAGATCTACTCTTGTTCTACCCATATCATCAATATTAATCAAGCAGGACGTAGGGTTTTACCTCCATCAAGAGGGCCCGAACCTGGGTAAAACTTTGTGTTCCTTGCCTCATGTTACCATCCGGCCTAGATGCACAGTTCGGGACCCCCTACCCGAGATCCGCCGGTTTTGACACCGACATTGGTGCTTTCATTGAGAGTTCCTCTGTGTCGTCGCCGTTAGGCTTGATGGCTCCTACAATCATCAATAGCGATGTAGTCCAGGGTGAGACCTTCCTCCCCGGACAGATCTTCGTCTTCGGCGGCTTCGCACTGCGGGTGAATTCACTTCGCCATCTGGAACAGATCGAAAGCTATGCCCCTGGCCGTCAGGTCAGGTTTGGAAGTTTAAACTACACGGTTGACATCCGCGGGGACTTGATCTTTGATGGATTCGAGCCACTGCCGAGCGCGCCGCACTGTCACGACGAGCATGATCTAGCTCTGCCGCCAAACAGTGCCCTGGAGGCCGCACCCGCATCGGCTCCGACCATTAATTCGGAGCCAACTGCGCCGATCGAGGATGGGTGGTTGGACGCCGCCTCGGGGGCTGCGATCCCAATGGCGATCGAGCCGAACACCAACCTCACACTCCGCGAGACTCGTGACTCCAAGGAGCCGGACTCCTCTCCGGACTCCGAACCCTCCGCGCCCCTGCCGATCGAATCCGATTGGGCACCGATCATGGAGTTTACTGCCGTGGACATCTTTCAGCACTCGCCTTTCGGCGATATTTTGAAGACACTAAAGTCTCTCTCTTTATCAGGAGAGCCCTGGCCGAACTACGGTCGGCAAGGTTGGGATACGGACGATGAAGAAATTCAAAGCCCACCCACCACCCACTTTGTAGCCACTGTCGAAGATTTAACCGACATGCTCGACTTCGACTCCGAAGACATCAACGGTATGGACACCGATGCAGGAGACGATGAAGAACCAGCGCCTATTGGGCCCTGGAAAGCCACCTCGTCATATGACATATACATGGTGGACACCCCAAAAGAAGGAGATGGCAATGGAACAGCGGAGGATGACCCCTCCAAGAAACAGCCTAAGCACCGGCGTCAGCGGCGCCGCTCAAAATCCCGCCAAAGCAAATACGGTGATTCCAGCACGGGAGATAATAATACTCCGGAGGGTGCCGAAGAAAACCCCCTCCAGCAAGATTCAGCACAGGAGGATGGAGAAGCCAGCCCTCATGAGAGAGCGACAGACAGAGAGGTCGAGGACAATAATTGTATGCCTCCCTCCGAAGACGAGGCAAGCCTCGACGACGACGAATTCGTCGTGCCAGAGGATCCCGTCGAGCAAGAGCGTTTTCAACGCAGGCTTATGGCCACGACAAGAAGCCTCAAGAAAAAACAGCAACAACTTAGAGCCGATCAAGATTTGCTAGTCGACAGATGGACTGAAGTCCTTGCGGCCGAAGAGCATAAACTCGAACGCCCCTCCAAGAGCTACCCAAAGCGCAGGGTGCTACCCCGATTAGAGGAGGAAGCACTTAAACCTACATCACCAGCACTTGATACGACTGACCGGCCACCTCGTGGCCTCGACAGAGAGGCCTCTCGGCCCTCCACTCAAGCCACACCCCGTACCAAGGCACGGGAAAATGCGCCAGACTTGCGAGATGTGTTGGAGGACAAGGCAAGGCAAACAAGATCGATCTACGGATCGCGTGGGTGCCCCACGACTCGAGACGATAACCGTCACGTCGGACACAAATCCGGTAGGGCCGAACACAGTAGACAAAGCTCGTTGGAGCTACGTCGTGATATAGCCCAGTACAGAGGCGCCGCACACCCACTATGCTTCACAGACGAAGTAATGGATCACCAAATCCCCGAGGGTTTCAAACCCGTAAACATCGAATCATATGATGGCACAACAGATCCTGCGGTATGGATAGAGGATTATCTCCTTCATATCCATATGGCCCGTGGCGATGATCTCCACGCCATCAAATACCTCCCACTCAAGCTTAAAGGATCAGCTCGGCATTGGCTTAACAACTTGCCACCAGGATCAATCAGTTGTTGGGAGGACCTGGAAGCCGCATTCCTCGACAATTTCTAGGACACTTATGTGCGACCACCAGATGCCGATGACCTAAGCCACGTAATTCAGCAGCCAAAGGAATCGGCCATGCAATTCTGGACACGGTTCCTAACAAAGAAAAATCAAATAGTCGACTGTCCGGATGCAGAGGCCCTATCAGCCTTCAAGCACAATATCCGTGACGAGTGGCTTTCCCGGCACCTTGGACAGGAAAAGCCGAAATCTATGGCAGCACTCACAACACTCATGACCCGCTTTTGCACGGGAGAAGACAACTGGCTTGCTCATAGCAACAATATGACCAAGAACCCTGGTAATCCGGATACCAGGGACAGTAGTGGCAGGTCGCGTCGCAACAAGCAGAAGCGCCGCATTAGCGGCAACAATGCTGAGGATACGACAGTTAATGCCGGATTCAGAGGCTATAAATCCGGTCAGCGGAAAAATCCATTCAAAAGAAATCCAAGGGGCCCGTCCAGTTTGGACCGAATACTCGATGCTTGTGCCAGATACATGGCACCCCCGAAAAGCCGGCCAATCGCACCAACAGGGATTGTTGGGTGTTCAAGCAGGCAGGCAAGTTAATGCCGAAAATAAAGACAAGGGGCTGCATAGCGATGACGACGAGGAGCCCCGAACAACAGTGGACAAAAGGGTTTTCCCCCACAAGTGCGGGCGGTGAACATGATATACGCAACCCACATCCCCAAGAGGGAGCGGAAGCGCGCGTTAAGGGACGTATACGCGGTAGAGCCAGTCGCCCCAAAGTTCAACCCATGGTCCTCCTGCCCGATCACCTTTGATCGAAGGGACCATCCCACTAGCACCCGTCATGGCGGATTCGCCGCATTGGTTTTAGACCCAATTATTGACGGATTTCATCTCACTAGAGTCCTTATGGACGGCGGCAGTAGCCTGAACCTGCTTTACTAGGATACAGTGCGGAAAATGGGCATAGATCCCTCGAGGATTAAGCCCACCAAAACGACCTTTAAAGGCGTAATACCAGGTGTAGAGGCCAACTGTACAGGCTCAGTCACACTTGAAGTGGTCTTCGGATCTCCGGATAATTTCCGAAGCGAGGAGTTAATCTTTGACATAGTCCCATTCCGCAGTGGCTATCACGCACTGCTCGGGCGAACCGCATTCGCCAAGTTCAATGCGGTACCGCACTACGCATACCTTAAGCTCAAGATGCCAGGCCCTCGAGGAGTAATTACGGTCAATGGAAACACCGAACGCTCCCTCCGAACGGAGGAGCACACGGCAGCCCTTGCAGCGGAAGTACAAAGCAGCCTCTCCAGGCAGTTCTCCAATCCGGCCATTAAACGTCCGGACACCTTCAAGTGCGCCCGGAGTAACCTACAACAAGACCGCCTAGCACGTTCCGAGCAGGCGTAGCAATGCGGCCCCAACCCCAGCCCTCGCAAAAATGCGACACCAGTGCTTCGCGTACATAACTACGCTCTAGAAATACCATGGGCACAGGGGGAGGGGCACCATCACGGCACGCCCGAAACACGGCTTAAACCGCACCAGGGGCTGCCGATTTTTTTAATTTTCTCTTACTTTCAGGACTCCATTCTCCGGAAGGCCTGTTCAGCAGTTCAATTGCCGCACAAACGATGCAAGAACCAGGGAAGCAGACAAGCCATGCCGCATTACGGAACTCCCAGGTGGTCTCTATCACGAGCAGTATACCTGTTTCGCATACCATTCCGCAGCCTGCCCCTGGAACGGACATGTTAAATAGTCCAACCTTTTGCTTTTCGCATTATTTTGTATCGTTCCGCTTTGATCGTAGCCCTTTTTAATAAATAATGCATAGCTTTTGTCTATTTTTGCATTACTCTTTTTTTTACAAATATATGTTCCTTAACGACATGTTGCACCCGTACACTTTGGTACGGCCAAAATATGCCAGGGGCTTTAGTACCCCTCAATATGGTGTGAGAAGTCCGAACACTTTAACAAGTGCGGCGCCCCGAACTTATAGCATTATATGCATCGGCTCCGAATCATGTCTTGGGTCAATAGTTGGGTTTGCCCGGCTCCTATGTTTTGGTGCCTTACATTCCGCTATATCGGCTAAGGTAGCACTAGGAGAACTACTGCGATTGTGCCCCAGTTGAGCTGGATCGAGCACCTCAGTAGAGAAAGCTAAAACTGACTGTCATGATGAAGCGAGAGTCAGTCGCTGTTCGAGAGGTTTTTCAAGTCCCTAAAGACTTATGCCGCTTAGAGCGAGGAGTCGGCTCTGTCCGGCCAAGGCGTGGATAGCGCCCCGAACTCGGTCTTCGAATACCAGGGGCTTCGCTGAAATTTAAAATTATAGAATTCTATGGCTAAGTGAGAGTGTTCACGCATTATAGTCCGATTGCCTTGTTCGTTGTGCTGAGCGCCTCCCTCGAAGGACCCAAACATGGGAAAAAGAGCGCTCAGGTTTATCCCCGAACACCCCAGCACTAGCGGCACGGGGGCAGAAGCCGACGACTCGAAATCTCTCAGAATTGATAAACAGCCGCACATAAGGTAATATTTTAAATTCCAACAACATTGCTTAGCGCATATGAACACGTTTTCAGCGCATAGGACAAAACGAGCGAGTTTTACTCAAAAATTACATCCTTGGAACATTCATCCGCCACAAGGCGGGCACCCTTCAGAACATCAGTATAATAATTCTTGGGCTTGCGATGCTCTTTTCCCGGCGGTGGCCCGTCCTTCACAAGCTTCTCAGCATCCAGCTTGCCCCAGTGCACCTTAGCACGAGCAAGGGCCCTACGGGCACCTTCAATGCAGACGGAGCGCTTGATGACTTCGAGCCTTGGACAGGCCCCCACCAGCCGCCGCACCAGCCCGAAATAGCTCCCAGGCAGAGCCTCTCTAGGCCACAGCCGAACTATGAGGCCCTTCATGGCCTGTTCGGCCGCCTTGTGGAGCTCGACCAATTGCTTCGGCTGGTCGCTCAGGGGCACGGGGTGTCCGGCCTCAGCATACTGAGACTAGAACACCTTCTCTGTCGAGCTACCCTCCTTGGCTCGATAGAATGCGGCGGCATCGGACACACTACGGGGAAGATCTGTGAATGCTCCTGGAGAGCTCCGGATCCGGGTAAGTAACAAGTAACTCACGTTTATGTGTTTGCTTTGCATAAAGAATGCCTTACCCGCCGCTACCTTTTTCACCCGCATCAAACTCCTGGAGGGTCTTCTGGGATTCGGCCTTGGCATACCTGGCATTTTCAATAGCCATCGCGAGCTCGGGCGCTCGCGTCTTTGAGTCAAGCTCCAAAATCTCATGTTTTTTCATTAGAGCCTGGAGCTCTTACTGCACCTTGCCAACCTGGGCCTCATACTTCTCCCGCTCGGTGCGCTCCGTGGCCGCCCTCTTCTCGGCCTCGACCAATGCTTACTTAAGGGTCGCCACCTTCGACGTGGCCCCTACAATAGCCACGATAATCCTATCATTGTTTGCAATTGCACCTTTTTTATATATATTTAAACAAGGTATTTCTTACCTTCCTTGTCCTCAAGCCGCTTCTTGGCACG
Source organism: Triticum dicoccoides (assembly GCF_002162155.2). Taxonomy (NCBI): domain Eukaryota; kingdom Viridiplantae; phylum Streptophyta; class Magnoliopsida; order Poales; family Poaceae; genus Triticum; species Triticum dicoccoides. The sequence continues at coordinate 406,922,837 of NC_041388.1, read as the reverse complement.
CCCGAGCTCTTGCTCGGATTGCTCGAGGTTCTGCTTTAGCGTGTCCACTTCCGCAGTCAGTGCGGCGGACGCCAGCAGAGAAGCCTGCATACACATATTGACTCCTTTTTGTTAGACTCCTGTGAATTTTATTTGATCCTCTCTTTGGCTTTTCTTCCCGAACGCCAAACAGAGCATCAGGGGCTACTGTCTATGCGGTAATATTATTTACACATTCTTTACTTACCTCAAAGCCTGTTAAAAGGCTAGTACAAGCTTCAGTCAATCCGCTCTTGGCGGACTAAACCTTCTGGACCACCGCACTCATAATGGTGTGGTGCTCCTCATCGATGGAGGCACCTTTGAGCACCTCCAACAGATTGTCCGGCGCCTCCGGTTGGACGGGGGTCACCGGAACAGTGGGCTTGCTCCTCTTGGAAGGAGGTCGCCCGCCGGACTCTGGAACCTTTGAAGGTTCCGGAGCGGTGTCCGGCCTAGAGCCGGACTTGGAGCTCTGGGGGGTTTTATCCCCTTTACTCCTGGAGTCCGGGAGGTCGCCTTGCGACGCCTCCAGGACCACCACCTCCTAGCTTGGAACCTATTGGGACAACACTTCAGCATCGTCCGTAGGGCGGGGGGAGGTAGCCGTCGGAAGCGAATTCACATCCGACAAGTCCAGTGAACCACTCGATGACGCGTCGAGGCGGTCTTTGGGTGGGCTGCATAATCATATTCGACATAAGGGAAAGCTGTGCAATAAAGGAATACTATGAATTACTCTGGTATCCGGATACTTACGATTTCGCCAGGGGCTTGGCCCTGAGCGGCCACTCCTCTCCGCCGTTGTCGGCATCGGGGGAGTAGTCCGGAGGAAGGGTTTTCCCCTTCTTGCACCCTTAGGCCTTCTAGTGAGGGCGGCCTTCCTTTTCTTCTCTCCCCCCGCTGGAGGGGGAGAGGTCTCTTCTTCCTCCTCCTCGTCTTCACGGGAGGAATGCGCCTTGGAGCCGTCGGATGATGAACCCGACACCTCCCGGCGTCGGGCACTTTTTTGAGTCCCCGTGGCCTTCTTTGTGGCCTTCTTCTCCGGCACCACATAGGGTGCCGGAACCAGCAGCTTCGCCAAGCGGGCATCGGCTGGTTCTTCGGGCAAAGGAGCCGGACAGCCGATCTGTCCGGACTTCGCCCACCAAACCTGTCAAAGGTAAGGGAGCTTAGATCCCGCATAGAGTTAAACTATGAAAAACTAATACCCTATAAAAGGTACAAACAACTTACCGCGCTAGCGTGACGCTGCGCGCTGAATCCGCGATCCTCGGTAGCGGATGCGGGAGCCTCGGCGCCCTTGAAAAGCACCTTCCAGGCATCTTCGTATGTCGTGTCGAAGAGCCTGCTCAGAGTTCGGTGTTGCGCTGGGTTGAACTCCCACAAATTGAAGGCCCGTTGTTAACACGGGAGGATCAGGCGGATGAGCATGACCTGGACTACGTTGACAAGCTTGAGCTGCTTGTCCACCAGGGTTTGGATGCATGTTTGCAATCCAGTCACCTCTCCTTTGCTGCCCCACGACAGGCCCGTCTCTTTCCAGGACGTGAGCCGCGTTGGGGGTCCGGACCGGAACTCGGGGGCTGCGACCCACTCAGGGTCGCGCGGCTCGGTGATGTAAAACCACCCCGATTGCCACCCCTTCAGGGTCTCCGCAAAGGAGCCCTCGAGCCATAAGACGTTGGGCATCTTGCCCACCATGGCGCCTCCGCACTCCGCCTGGTTGCCGCGCACCACCTTTGGCTTGACATTGAAAGTCTTGAGCCATAGGCCGAAATGGGGGCGGATGCAGAGGAAAGCCTCGCACACGACGATAAACGCCGAGATGTTGAGGATGAAGTTCGGGGCCAGATCATGGAAATCCAGGCCGTAGTAGAACATGAGTCCCCGGACGAATGGGTGGATAGGAAAGTCCAGTCCGCGGAGGAAGTGGGGAAGGAACACTACCCTCTCATGGGGCCTTGGGGTGGGGAGGAGCTGCCCCTCTTCGGGAAGCTGGTACGCGATGTCATTAGACAAGTATCCGGCCTTCCTCAGTTTTTTGATGTGTCCCTCCGTGACGGAGGAGACCATCCACTTGCCTCCCGCTCCGGACATGGCTGGAGAAGGTTGAGGTGGGGAGTGCGGACTTGGGCGCTGGAGCTCGAGTGCGCGAGAATAGATAGGCAAAGGAGGAAGAAGGCGTAGGTGAAAAGGTGGATCCTTATCCCCTTATATGGGTGGACGCAACTACGTGTCCCCACCAGCCTGGTAAAACTCGCTTATCTCCAAGCGCCGTAATCAATGGCGTGATTGGGTTACCCACGCCCGTATTGATGAGAATCCCGAAATAAGGGGACACGATCTCTGCTTTGACAAGACGTGCCAAGGAAACCGCCTCGCATGACGCGCTGAGGTGGGATAATAAAACGATTCGAATAAAGGCTTGGCCGTGGTGCGTCACACTACGGAATACGTCAGCAGATTAGATTTGTGTAAATATTATTCTCTCTATGGCAATATGTGGAAACTTATTTTGCAGAGCCGGACACTATCTTTGTGTTCAAAATCTTCTATGAAGTACTTGAAGGAGGAACCCGCCTTGCAATGCCGAAGACAATCTGCGCACCGGACTCGTCATCATTGAAGCCTGGTTCAGGGGCTATTGAGGGAGTCCTGGATTAGGGGGTGTCCGGATGGCCTGACTATACCTTCAGCTGGACTCCTGGACTATGAAGATACAAGATTGAAGACTTCGTCCCGTGTCCGGGTGTCACAGCCCCAGATCAGCCTTGCTTGTCTCTGCATAAGCATCCATGCATCATGTTTAAATTTAAAGAAACTTGAAATGGGGATTGTTTAAACCCTAGCACCAAATGAATCCAACTAGGGTCAAAATAAAATCTTTTTCATTGAACTCAAAATGCCCTCTAAAAATGTTCAACATTTCTGGTTTGAGGTGGAAGCATCTACCAAAAATGGTTTATATTTTTGCAGGACATATTGGGCTTTGAATTAAATCATACAGTATTTGTACTTGGACATTTAAATGGTATAAATTATTCTAAATGTCCAATTAATCATGAACTGAAATGATGGCTGCTGGAAATATTCCAAACAGTGCTCTCAAGCAGTTACATGATTTTTGAATAGGTTCTGGTATTTTTAATAAAGCCAAACATCTGCAGAAAAATAGAAAACAGAAAATAAAAGAGAGAGAGAGAGAGAGAAGGACTACCTGGCGCTCACCTGGTAGCCCACCTGGCCCAGCAGCACGGCCCAGCCCATCTCCACTCCCCCCCTGTCGTCTTCCTCCCTGCCAGGAGGACAGACACCGCGACGCCGCCGCGCGCGCCACCTCCTGCTTCCCCTGGCCACCTCCTGCTTCCTCCCCGAGCCCTCTAGCGACGCCACGGAGTCGTCCCCGACCGCTATCCCTCTCTCTACTCGCTCTGGCTCTCTCCCTCTCTCGATTTGGAGCACCACCGAGAGCCACCGGAGGGCGCCGCCGTCGCATCCATAGCCACCGGCCACCCCTCGCCCTTCAGATGAGCTCAGGAGCTCCGTCCCGACCCCATGGAGCTGCACACCGACGCACGCGACCAGAGGAGGCCCCAGTCGACCGGAGCATCGTCGTCTTCATCCCCGGTGCCCGGAGATCGCCGCCGTAAATTCGCCGTCGCAGAAGCTTCCCCGAGCTCGCCGACCCCTCTGTCCAGTCCACTGTGAGCCCCTCTTCCTCTTCCCCCTTCCCTCAAGCTCGCGCTCATCCCCTAGCCTCTTCCTCCACCGCGGCCGAGAGTTTCTCGCCGCCGGCCATGGCGTGGCCGTGGCCACAGCCACCGCAGCTCGTTTCCGAGCCCACTGTCGTGCTCACCGCGATCTCAGGAGTCCGTAGCACGCCCCAGCTCCTCCTGCCGTGCTCCCTAACCCCGACCCCGAGCTCGCCCAAGCTCCGGCCGCCGCCGAGGTCGACGCCGTGCTCAACTCCGGCCACCTCCGCTCCAGCCGCCTCCACCACTGGAAGCGCCACTCCGCCAGCTCCCCGTAGATGCTCCCCGCGCCCCAAACCCTGGCCTGTAGCGCAATCCCGATGCGGACGCCACCGCGATCTGAGGTCGCCGACGGTTAAACGCCGGCAGCTGACGTGGCGATGTCATTAAACTCTAATGACGCCCTAACCAACCCCCTAGGCCACTGACTGTGGGCCCCACCCCTGGTCAAACCTCAGTTAGCGCTGGGTTTGACCGGGATTAGCTCCTGTGTCACTGACGTGTGGCCCCCACACGTCAGGTTTGACCTGGGGCGCCCAGTTGACCCTGCTGACGTCACCATGACGTGGTGCTGACGCCATAAATCATTTCTGGATTTATTATTATTTCAGGAATTTCAGAAAATGCCCTAAACTTCAATAAATCATAGAAATTCAACCGTAACTCCAAATTAAATAAATTATATATGAAAAATTATCAGAAAAATTCAAGGAATCCATCTGTACCATTTTCATGCATGTTAGAACAACTTATAGCTGCTGCTTAGCACAAATCAATTAAATGGCATTTGAATAATCACATATGGAGAGTGAATTTGAATCTTGTATTCAAACCAACTTCATTTAATCTGTTGCTAGTTGCATTAGCTCAAAACACATTCATATTGCCATGTCATGAGCATGCATCATATTGTGCATTGCATTGATTGTATTTCTTCCTTGTTGCCGGTATCTGTTCCCTCCCGGTAGACGATGTTCCGACGTTGTGATCGTTGACACTGATGAAGACTCAATGTTATCTTCAGAAGTGCCAGGCAAGCAAAACCCCCCTTGTTCATTCCGATAAAATCCCACTCTCTTGCTCCTGCTCTCTTTTACTGCATTAGGACAACAACGACATATTTGTTACTTGTTGCGGTAGCTGAACCCCTTTATCCTTTGCATGACCTGTCATTGCCACAGTAAATAGATGAAACCCACTAGCATGAGTAGGAGTTGTTTGAACCCTGTTGTGCCTACTCGTTCATGCTTGTTTGTCATGCCTGCTACTGCTTAGAGTTGTGTCAGGTCTGATTCATCCGGGATGAATCAGAGGTGTGTGAACATGTCCTACTGCGTATGAGCTAAGTGTGTGAACACGATTTGGTAAAAGGTATCGGTGAGAGGCCATGTAGGAGTACATGGTGGGTTGTCTCATTGCAGCCGTCCTCAGGAACTGAGTTCTGTGTTTGTGATCCATGATTCAGCTACTACCATACAATGGGCCCTGAAATATGACCCCGCTCGACTTCTTATTCACCCTAGTCCTCTGTCCAGGAGTTGCAAGTAGTTTCTGGTGTTTGTAGCTACTGGAGGCCGTGGACAGCGCTGACCGTAGGGGTGGGCTGTGATGCGGTAGGTACGTGGCACGGTGTACCGGATGCCCGTTTGGTATCTCGGGAACCCTGTTCACATCGTTTGGGGCTGTGAGCGAAACTCCGGCTGGATCTCCTCATGGATGGAACCCGAATAGGCGATAAACCTGGACTAGAGACTTGAGTGTTTAGGTAGGTCGTGGTCTACACCCACGTCGGCTTTCGCTTGAAGTCTGCCGAGCACATGTCGTGTGCAGACGCTAAGTGGTGGAAACATGTATGAAGAAGTACACCCCTGCAGGGTTAACATCATCTATTCGAATAGCCGTGTCCGCGGAAAAGGACTTCTGGGTTGCTTATATCAGTTCATAGACAAGTGAAAGTGGATACTCTAAAATACGCAAGATAAGCGTGAGTGCTATGGATGGCGTTCTCGTAGGGAGACGGGAGCGGATCCATAGTGGTGTATTGATATGGTGAATATGTGGACTCGTGTGCGCCACCTCAAAAGAGTTACTTGCAGTCGTAGTTCAGGATAGCCACCGAGTCAAAGCTGGCTTGCTGTAGTTAAACCCCACCATCCCTTTGTTGATAATGATGCATATGTAGATAGTTCTGATGTAAGTCTTGCTGGGTACATTTGTACTCACGTTTGCCTATTTTATGTTTTTGCAGAGAGACTTCGGTCTTGCTAGTAGTTCCACGTGGACTTCGACGTTTAGCTTGTTACCTCAGCTACGATCTTGTGCCTCGGCAGGATTGGTAGATAGTCAGGCTTCTCAGCCTTTTTCATTTATAGATGTCTGTACTCAGACATGTTAAGCTTCCGCATGTGCTTTGATTTGTATGCTCTGATTGTTGGGTCATGAGACCCATGTTTGTAATATCTCGCTCCTCGGAGCCTATTGATATATTACTTGAGTCATAGAGTCATGTTGTGATGCCATGTTGTATTTGCACATATTGAGCATATTGTGTGTATGTTATTGAAATGCTTGGTATGTGTGGGATCTGACCATCTAGTTGTTTATCTTTAGTAGCCTCTCTTACCGGGAAATGTCTCCTAGTGTTTCCATCGAGCCATGGTAGCTCGCTACTGCTCCGGAACACTTAGGCTGGCCGGCATGTGTCCTTCTTCGTTCCTGTGTCTGTCCCTTCGGGGAAATGTCACGCGGTGAATACCGGAGTCCTGTTAGCCTGCTACAGCCCGGTTCACCGGAGTCCTGCTAGCCCAGTGCTACAGCCTGGATTCACTCGCTGATGACCGACACGTTCGATGCTGGGTCATGGATGCTTGTCCCTGTAAGTCTGTGCCACTTTGGGTTTACGACTAGCCATGTCAGCCCGGGCTCCTTATCATATGGATGCTAGCGACACTGTCATATACGGGTGCCAAAAGGCGCAAACGGTCCCGGGCAAAGGTAAGGCGACACCCGTGGGAATACCGTGCGTGAGGCCGCAAAGCGATATGAGGTGTTACATGCTAGATCGATGTGGCATTGAGTCGGGGTCCTGACAGCGTTGGTATCAGAGCTTGACTGCCTGTAGAATTACCAAGCCAAACTGGTCGAAGTTGAGTCTAGAAATTCTTTAGTTATATAAGAGAATTGATTGTGGGATGGAACGTAAGGCTCTTTTTACTCCTTATACTTTATGCCCTTCTGATCTGAGTCATCTTATCTTTCCTACGGGGATTAAGAACTAGGCTATCTCTTCTTTCTATCAGGATCACGTGTTACTAATCCATAGACTTATAAGATTGTTGGATTTAAGCTTGAGTTCAGTTCCTACTACTTCTGTATGTTAACTGTTGATCTCCAAACCTTGATATTGTGCTTCTGAGTGGTTATGCCACCATTTTTGTGAATGTCTCAAATCTTTTCTGAGCATTTACAGCCGTTATGCTGTCCGAGTCATCCCAGGTTTCCAAAGAGTCTGACGCATTTGCAAAATCCTTTTCCTCTGGTTTCAATGTCTTTTAGGCCAGGTTAATCACACAAATTAGTGAGTTGAGGTACTTTATTGCCTTGACATATATGTTGGAATAATTATTATGACCCTAGGTGTTTTAGGGAGTCACCTAGAAATCTAGCAACGTTTTGTGTTCTCAGTGTGAAGATTCTGGCCATCATTCTCGAAAGCATCTCGTGATGCTACTTAGTAGTAGGTATTCTACTCCTGGGTTCTGAACCCGAGATTCACTCTACCTACTTCATGTTGATAGTAATTGCTAGTGCCTTTAGGATATTAGTAACCTTTGCGATAGTCCTTGAAGTCCGTGGTATCTTCTTCTTCCAAATACCATGAACTACTTATGGCAGAAGTTCCTCGTTGAACTGAAATATCACAACAGGATTATTCTTGATGAGTTCTCCATTATATATTGTGGCTCTGCCAGTTCTACCTTTCTGCATGGGTTATCCGGAAGAAATATGTTGAACTTCGTTCGACATGCTAAACCATGCATCCACAACTCAGAAAATCGTATGTTCCTTTGAGTTGTCCCTCTTTAGTTGTCTTCTGACCCTCGTTTATCAATTGATAGTCAAGAGTATGCATGCATTCGTTTATTGATGCCTATTACCCTTGTGGTCCGTCAAGCCATTCTGTCCTGAATGACTTAGAGAAACAAACTCCAGTACCTCATCCATATCTAGGATTGGGTCAAAGTAGTTGTATTCCGCAGATCAAATGCCAATCCAGCTTTTGGTTCTGTTCTACCTTGGAGTATTACCCCCTTTATGTCAGAATTGTCATGAGAACTGCACCAACTCTCATGAATTTTGACGTAGTGATACTTCTCACCATCATTAGTCATTCCTCGGCCCTCGTGTTGATGCAACCGGAATACCGACAAATGAATTGTGATGTGTGAAATCAATACTCCCAGCAACCTCGTTGCTTGGTAGTTGAAGGATAATAATTTCATTCTTAGCATGTTGGTTTTTGAATCATCCTTCTAAGACTGATCGTGCTACCTAGTCCTTATTTCCGTGCACCCTTCGATTGATGAGTTAGGATCTTGTCAAGTCCTCGCTCATTTGATCATATCGTCTTGCCCTCAAAAGCGAGATTGTTCTCGAGCTTAGTAACATACCGGTGGTTCGTGATTTTCCGAATATCTTCCCGGAAGTATTGCCAGGCTGTCCCCTGACTGTTATGTTGAGCTCGTGATCAAGTTGGTTTCTTGTGAACCACCTTCTCTCCAAGAATCGGTGTTAGATATCCCTGAGCTAGTTGGTTAAGCTAGACAACAACTTGGAGAGTTGGAAGATAAAAGCTTGCCTGACTTAGTTCGTTCCAAAGGGATATTCTTGTGTAGTGTGTGTTGAAAAAAAGATGATATCTTCATCGATTGGTCCCTGTGATCAGTTGCTGGACCTATTGTCTTATCAATCCCTTGATTTGAGTGTGGGCTATCGTCAAATCAAATCAGTACCAACGATGCTCGTAATGTTGTCCTACTCGTGGTTGATCCCTCGAGCATACACCATTACATCTTTGGTCTGACCAATGCTATCACCGTGTTCACATGATGGTGGAAGTCCAGTGATATGGAAATTCCGATGAGTTGCTGTTGAGCCCATCAGTAGCATTTTGTCTCCCCCCATGAATCATGTTGAACATCAACCTAGTGTTGAAAACTTGTGTAAGCATTTCTTCGTGTTTCGTTCATGAAGCATATGCTTGGATGAAAGTAGTGACTTCCCCTAATTCATGTGCATCTGATGCAAGTTGCCGCCATGAATTCGAGGAAGATTGTTTTGTTTCCTTGGAATCATCCCAAATTAGTCATGCACACGTGCGAAGTATTCTGTGGTCTGGAGACTTGCAACCTTCATTCCATATGTGTCCCGAGCACACCAAGCCACTGATTGATTTGTTCAAGGAGAAGGAGTTCCTTCATAAGAGCTAATCCGGACTTATGTAGGGATTTCGATACCCTCGTTGATGGTTCCCCCTCCTGAACTCGGTAGTGTTTTATTATAAGACTACTTTGTGGTCATGCTTGTCTAGGACAACGTGTTCACATGTTTGTAGCAGAACCAGCTCATGTTTTGGAGCTCGCTATCGTAGTCCATTTCCCGAGAATCTCACAACGTCATCTCGTCGATTCGTGTTGCAAACTTCCGTTCTTCTTCCTAGACTCGAGGAGTCTGGAATATCCTGACACCAACCAGATCTGAATCTCAGGCAGATATGATGGTTGGAATATTTCCCAAGAATTATAATATTGGTCGCGCGATAACCGGTAAAGTGGATGTCGTGGCCAACACACCCCGCCGGGAGACCTAATATTGTAGTATCTTGACTGGAGAAGTTGGCCACCTCCCCATAGGGATTTCGTAGGATTTACTCCCTAGTTGTCCAATGGATTTTTGAGATCCCGAAGTCCGACCTTTTACTTGATGTTTTAGATATCAAACCATATCTATGAATGGGTTACACTAGCACATCAAGGAGAACATTAGAAGCGGAGTGCTAAATGTCTCTCGGTCGATCATCCAGATTTTATTTCCTTGGCCCCGCCAAGGGTGAAATCTGAGAAGGTGTTATCTTCCTTTGCATCTGCATCCTCCATCACCATTCATCATGGTAGTAAGTTGTGTTACCGGACCCTTGACACGGATGTTGGTAAAACCTTGATGATTATGGAATTGCTCAAGTTCTTGAGAGCACGCACAAGCGCTACGTGTTACCATCGGCTCTAACTGGATTCCTCTCAGTTTCCTCGGCAATGCTATGACCTTTTCAAACAGTGAATTCACTCTCTATTGTTGGGTTTTTCCCCAGTTACCAGAATCATTCCCAGCATTTGGATTTTGTTCCAGCTTGCACCGCCAATGTGCCATTCTACCATGGGTCTCTTCCATTTCCGGTGATAAGCAAATTCATCCATTACGTTGTCTTCAACAAGGTAATCCACATCATCCAAGTCCGAGTATGCCATTCTACCGACCCCCTCCAAACGATCGCCCGAGAATTGCCTTAGGCTGGTATGAAGAGTTTCAATGATCTCTGAATCAAAAGTAATTCTTTTTGCCACTCAAGGTAATAATCTACGAATCACCCTCCTCCAGGATGTTTCGTCGTGGTATCATGGCAACTCAACTCCTCGCTACGTTGACAATCGTTTACCACCTTCTTAGGTGTGGAATTGTTGTCCACCTAGTGAACCTTCGTCATCCGTTTCTTTCCACCCCTCTTGATGTGTATCTCGTGTCTCAACCCGAGAGATGGTCCTATGTCTCATTCCGTGAGTTGTTCGATCTTCGAGAAGATCGACCCTTCTAGAGTCTCCTTCTTCCCTCCATGTCATGTTGACAGGATTTCTCAGAGCAAGACTTCAAGACAATGATGGTGATCAAATCAATGTTCAGTTGAAGTGCAACCTGGATCGTGAAGATTGTACTAGTTTGCGTTCCCCCTTCACCTTACCCTACGCTTGAATCTCGGGACGAGATTTTTGTTTAGTGGGGGTGAGCTGTCACAGCCCCAGATCAGCCTTGCTTGTCTCTGCATAAGCATCCATGCATCATGTTTAAATTTAAAGAAACTTGAAATGGGGATTGTTTAAACCCTAGCACCAAATGAATCCAACTAGGGTCAAAATAAAATCTTTTTCATTGAACTCAAAATGCCCTCTAAAAATGTTCAACATTTCTGGTTTGAGGTGGAAGCATCTACCAAAAATGGTTTATATTTTTGCAGGACATATTGGGCTCTGAATTAAATCATACAGTATTTGTACTTGGACATTTAAATGGTATAAATTATTCTAAATGTCCAATTAATCATGAACTGAAATGATGGCTGCTGGAAATATTCCAAACAGTGCTCTCAAGCAGTTACATGATTTTTGAATAGGTTCTGGTATTTTTAATAAAGCCAAACATCTGCAGAAAAATAGAAAACAGAAAATAAAAGAGAGAGAGAGAGAGAGAAGGACTACCTGGCGCTCACCTGGTAGCCCACCTGGCCCAGCAGCACGGCCCAGCCCATCTCCACTCCCCCCCCTGTCGTCTTCCTCCCTGCCAGGAGGACAGACACCGCGACGCCGCCGCGCGCGCCACCTCCTGCTTCCCCTGGCCACCTCCTGCTTCCTCCCCGAGCCCTCTAGCGACGCCACGGAGTCGTCCCCGACCGATATCCCTCTCTCTGCTCTCTCTGGCTCTCTCCCTCTCTCGATTTGGAGCACCACCGAGAGCCACCGGAGGGCGCCGCCGTCGCATCCATAGCCACCGGCCACCCCTCGCCCTTCCGATGAGCTCAGGAGCTCCGTCCCGACCCCATGGAGCTGCACACCGACGCACGCGACCAGAGGAGGCCCCAGTCGACCGGAGCATCGTCGTCTTCGTCCCCGGTGCCCGGAGATCGCCGCCGTAAATTCGTCGTCGCAGAAGCTTCCCCGAGCTCGCCGACCCCTCCGTCCAGTCCACTGTGAGCCCCTCTTCCTCTTCCCCCTTCCCTCAAGCTCGCGCTCATCCCCTAGCCTCTTCCTCCACCGCGGCCGAGAGTTTCTCGCCGCCGGCCATGGCGTGGCCGTGGCCACAGCCACCGCAGCTCGTTTCCGAGCCCACTGTCGTGCTCACCGCGATCTCAGGAGTCCGTAGCACGCCCCGGCTCCTCCTGCCGTGCTCCCTAACCCCGACCCCGAGCTCGCCCGAGCTCCGGCCGCCGCCGAGGTCGACGCCGTGCTCAACTTCGGCCACCTCCGCTCCAGCCGCCTCCACCACTGGAAGCGCCACTCCGCCAGCTCCCCATAGATGCTCCCCGCGCCCCAAACCCTGGCCTGTAGCGCAATCCCGATGCGGACGCCGCCGCGATCTGAGGTCGCCGGCGGTTAAACGCCGGCAGCTGACGTGGCGATGTCATTAAACGCTAATGACGCCCTAACCAACCCCCTAGGCCACTGACTGTGGGCCCCACCCCTGGTCAAACCTCAGTTAGCGCTGGGTTTGACCGGGATTAGCTCCTGTGTCACTGACGTGTGGCCCCCACACGTCAGGTTTGACCTGGGGCGCCCAGTTGACCCTGCTGACGTCACCGTGACGTGGTGCTGACGCCATAAATCATTTCTGGATTTATTATTATTTCAGGAATTTCAGAAAATGCCCTAAACTTCAATAAATCATAGAAATTCAACCGTAACTCCAAATTAAATAAATTATATATGAAAAATTATCAGAAAAATTCAAGGAATCCATCTGTACCATTTTCATGCATGTTAGAACAACTTATAGCTGCTGCTTAGCACAAATCAATTAAATGGCATTTGAATAATCACATATGGAGAGTGAATTTGAATCTTGTATTCAAACCAACTTCATTTAATCTGTTGCTAGTTGCATTAGCTCAAAACACATTCATATTGCCATGTCATGAGCATGCATCATATTGTGCATTGCATTGATTGTATTTCTTCCTTGTTGCCGGTATCTGTTCCCTCCCGGTAGATGATGTTCCGACGTTGTGATCGTTGACACTGATGAAGACTCAATGTTATCTTCAGAAGTGCCAGGCAAGCAAAACCCCCCTTGTTCATTCCGATAAAATCCCACTCTCTTGCTCCTGCTCTCTTTTACTGCATTAGGACAACAACGACATATTTGTTACTTGTTGCGGTAGCTGAACCCCTTTATCCTTTGCATGACCTGTCATTGCCACAGTAAATAGATGAAACCCACTAGCATGAGTAGGAGTTGTTTGAACCCTGTTGTGCCTACTCGTTCATGCTTGTTTGTCATGCCTGCTAGTGCTTAGAGTTGTGTCAGGTCTGATTCATCCGGGATGAATCAGAGGTGTGTGAACATGTCCTACTGCGTATGAGCTAAGTGTGTGAACACGATTTGGTAAAAGGTATCGGTGAGAGGCCATGTAGGAGTACATGGTGGGTTGTCTCATTGCAGCCGTCCTCAGGAACTGAGTTCTGTGTTTGTGATCCATGATTCAGCTACTACCATACAATGGGCCCTGAAATATGACCCCGCTCGACTTCTTATTCACCCTAGTCCTCTGTCCAGGAGTTGCAAGTAGTTTCTGGTGTTTGTAGCTACTGGAGGCCGTGGACAGCGCTGACCGTAGGGGTGGGCTGTGATGCGGTAGGTACGTGGCACGGTGTACCGGATGCCCGTTTGGTATCTCGGGAACCCTGTTCACATCGTTTGGGGCTGTGAGCGAAACTCCGGCTGGATCTCCTCATGGATGGAACCCGAATAGGCGATAAACCTGGACTAGAGACTTGAGTGTTTAGGTAGGTCGTGGTCTACACCCACGTCGGCTTTCGCTTGAAGTCTGCCGAGCACATGTCGTGTGCAGACGCTAAGTGGTGGAAACATGTATGAAGAAGTACACCCCTGCAGGGTTAACATCATCTATTCGAATAGCCGTGTCCGCGGAAAAGGACTTCTGGGTTGCTTATATCAGTTCATAGACAAGTGAAAGTGGATACTCTAAAATACGCAAGATAAGCGTGAGTGCTATGGATGGCGTTCTCGTAGGGAGACGGGAGCGGATCCATAATGGTGTATTGATATGGTGAATATGTGGACTCGTGTGCGCCACCTCAAAAGAGTTACTTGCAGTCGTAGTTCAGGATAGCCACCGAGTCAAAGCTGGCTTGCTGCAGTTAAACCCCACCATCCCTTTGTTGATAATGATGCATATGTAGATAGTTCTGATGTAAGTCTTGCTGGGTACATTTGTACTCACGTTTGCCTATTTTATGTTTTTGCAGAGAGACTTCGGTCTCGCTAGTAGTTCCACGTGGACTTCGACGTTTAGCTTGTTACCTCAGCTACGATCTTGTGCCTCGGCAGGATTGGTAGATAGTCAGGCTTCTCAGCCTTTTTCATTTATAGATGTCTGTACTCAGACATGTTAAGCTTCCGCATGTGCTTTGATTTGTATGCTCTGATTGTTGGGTCATGAGACCCATGTTTGTAATATCTCGCTCCTCGGAGCCTATTGATATATTACTTGAGTCATAGAGTCATGTTGTGATGCCATGTTGTATTTGCACATATCGAGCATATTGTGTGTATGTTATTGAAATGCTTGGTATGTGTGGGATCTGACCATCTAGTTGTTTATCTTTAGTAGCCTCTCTTACCGGGAAATGTCTCCTAGTGTTTCCACCGAGCCATGGTAGCTCGCTACTGCTCCGGAACACTTAGGCTGGCCGGCATGTGTCCTTCTTCGTTCCTGTGTCTGTCCCTTCGGGGAAATGTCACGCGGTGAATACCGGAGTCCTGTTAGCCTGCTACAGCCCGGTTCACCGGAGTCCTGCTAGCCCAGTGCTACAGCCTGGATTCACTCGCTGATGACCGACACGTTCGATGCTGGGTCATGGATGCCTGTCCCTGTAAGTCTGTGCCACTTTGGGTTTACGACTAGCCATGTCAGCCCGGGCTCCTTATCATATGGATGCTAGTGACACTGTCATATACGGGTGCCAAAAGGCGCAAACGGTCCCGGGCAAAGGTAAGGCGACACCCGTGGGAATACCGTGCGTGAGGCCGCAAAGCGATATGAGGTGTTACATGCTAGATCGATGTGGCATTCAGTCGGGGTCCTGACACCGGGAGGGACTTTCCTTGGCGTGGAAGGCAAGCTTGGCGATGTGGATACGTGGATCTCCTACCATTGTAACCGACTTTGTGTAACCCTAACCCTCTCCGGTGTCTATATAAACCGGAGGGTTTTAGTCCGTAGGACAACATATAGAAAAACAATCATACCATAGGCTAGCTTCTAGGGTTTAGCCTCTCCGATCTCGTGGTAGATCTACTCTTGTACTACCCATATCATCAATATTAATCAAGCAGGACGTAGGGTTTTACCTCCATCAAGAGGGCCCAAACCTGGCTAAAACTTCGTGTTCCTTGCCTCCTGTTACCATCCGGCCTAGATGCACAGTTCGGGACCCCCTACCCGAGATCCGCCGGTTTTGACACCGACACTTCCGCTTAGCGATCTACAAGGGTATGTAGATGCACTCCCCTTCCCCTCGTTGCTAGATTACTCCATAGATTGATCTTGGTGATGCGTAGAAAATTTTAAATTTCTGCTACGATCCCCAACAGTGGCATCATGAGCTAGGTCTATCGTAGTTTCTATGCACGAGTAGAACACAAAGCAGTTGTGGGCGTCGATATTGTTAATTTACTTGCCGTTACTAGTCTTATCTTGATTCGGCGGCATCGTGGGATGAAGCGGCCCGGACCGACCTTACACGTACGCTTACGTGAGACTGGTTCCACCGACTGACATGCACTAGTTGCATAAGGTGGCTAGCGGGTGTCTGTCTCTCCCACTTTAGTCAGATCGGATTCGATGAAAAGGGTCCTTATGAAGGGTAAATAGAAATTGGCATATCACGTTGTGGTTTTGGCGTAGGTAAGAAACGTTCTTGCTAGAAACCTATAGCAGCCACGTAAAAACTTGCGACAACAATTAGAAGACGTCTAACTTGTTTTTGCAGCAGGTGCCGTGTGATGTGATATGGCCAAAAGGATGTGATGAATGATATATGTGATGTATGAGATTGATCATGTTCTTGTAATAGGAATCACGACTTGCATGTCGATGAGTATGACAACTGGCAGGAGCCATAGGAGTTGTCTTAATTTATTTATGACATGCGTGTCAACATAAACGTCATGTAATTACTTTACTTTATTGCTAAAGCGTTAGCCATAGTAGTAGAAGTAATAGATGACGAGACAACTTCAAGAAGACACGATGATGGAGATCATGGTGTCATGCCGGTGACAACGATGATCATGGAGCCCCGAAGGTGGAGATCAAAAGGAGCAAAATGATATTGGCAATATCATGTCACTATTTGATTGCATGCGATGTTTATCATGTTTTACATCTTATTTTCTTAGAACGATGGTAGCTTAAATAAGATGATCCCTCACTAAAATTTCAAGAAAAGTGTTCCCCTAACTGTGCACCGTTGCGAAGGTTCGTTGTTTCGAAGCACCACGTGATGATCGGGTGTGATAGATTCTAACATTCGAATACAACGGGTGTTGACGAGCCTAGCATGTACAAACATGGCCTCGGAACACATGCGATACACTTAGATTGACTTGACAAGCCTAGCATGTACAGACATGGCCTCGGAACATGGAAGGCCAAAAGGTCGAGCATGAGTCGTATAGAAGATACGATCAACATGAAGATGTTCACCGATGTTGACTAGTCCGTCTCACGTGATGATCAGACACGGCCTAGTTGACTCGGATCATGTTTCACTTAGATGACTAGAGGGATGTCTATCTGAGTGGGAGTTCATTAAATAATTTGATTAGATAAACTTAATTATCATGAACATAGTCTAAATTGTCTTTGCAAATATGTTGTAGATAAATGGCTCACGTTGTAGCTCCCTGTTTCAATACGTTCCTAGAGAAAGACCAAGTTGAAAGATATTGTAAGCAATGATGCAGACTGGGTCCATAGTCCGAGGAGTGTCCTCACTGCTACACAGAAGGCTTACGTCTTTGATGCACCGCTTGATGTGCAAACCCCTACAACATCGTCTGTGGATGTTGTGAACACCTGACAGACACATCCTGATGACTACTTGATAGTTTAGTGCACCATACTTTACGGCTTAGAATCGGGATTCCAATGACGTTTTGAACGCCATAGAACATATGAGATGTTCCAAGAGCTGAAATTGGGATTTCAGGCTCATGCCCGTATTGAGAGGTATGAGACCTCTAACAAGTTCTTTGCCTACAAGATGGAGGAGAATAGCTCAGCTAGTGAGCATGTGCTCAGAATGTCTGGGTTCTACAATCACTTGAATCAAGTGGGAGTTAAACTTCCAGATAAGCCAGTGATTGATAGAGTTCTCTAGTCACTATCACTAAGCTACTAGTTCTTCGTGATGAACTCTGACATGCAAGGGATGGAGTTGATCCTGGAGCTGTTCGCGGTGCTTAAGACCACAAAAGGTAGAAATCAAGAAGGAGCATCAAGTGTTGATGGTTTAACAAGACCATTGGTTTCAAGAAGGACAAGGGCTAGAAGGGAAACTTCATGATGGCAAACCAGTTGCCGCTCCAGTAAAGGAACCCAAGGTTGAACCCAAACCCGAGACTAAGTGCTTCTATTGTAAGGGGAACAGTCACCAGTAGCGGAATTACCCCAAATGCATGGTAGATAAGAAGGCTGGCAACTTCAACAAAGTATATATGTGTTATTAATGTGTACCTCACTAGTACTCCTGGTAGCACCTGGGTATTGGATACCGGTTCAGTTGCTATTATTGGTGGCTTGAAGCAAAAGCTACGGACTAAACGGAGACTGGCTAAGGGCGAGGTGACGATGTGTGTTGGAAGTGTTTCCAAAGTTGATGAGATCACCATCGCACACTCCATCTGCCTTCGAGATTAGTATTGAACCTAGATAAATGTTATCAGGTGTCTACGTTGAGCATGAATATGATTAGATCATGTTCATTGCAATATGGTTATTCATTTAAGTTAAGAATAATGGTTATTCTGTTTACATGAATAATACCTTTCATAGTCATGCACCCTATGTGAATGGTTCATTGAATCTCGGTCATGGTAATACTCATATTCAGGCCAAAAGATGTAGAGTTAATAATGATAGTACCACTTTCTTGTGGCACTACCGCTTAGGTCATATTGGTGTAAGATGCATGAAGAAACTCCATGTCGATGGATGTTTGGAGTCACTTGATTTTGAATCGCTTGACACATGCGAGCCATGCCTCATGGGCAGGATGACTAAGACCCCGTTTTCAGGTACAGTGAAACAGGCAAGTGACTTGTTGGAAATCATACGTGCTGATGCGTGTGATCCAATGAGAATTGAAGCGTGCGTGGATATCGCTATTTTCTCATCTTCACTGACGATTTGAGTAGATATAGGTATATTTACTTAATGAAGCACAAGTCTGAAACGTTTGAAAAGTTCAAGCGATTTCAGAGTGAAGTTAAGAATCATCATAACAAGAAGATCATGTTCCTACGATCTGATCAAAAGGGGATTTTATGAGTTGTGAGTTTGGCAATCACTTAAGACATTGTGGAATTGTTTCACGGTTGAAGCCACCTGGAACACCACATGGTAATGGTGTGTCCAGACATCGTAATCAAACCTTATGAGTTATGGTGTGATCTATGATGTCTCTTACCGATCTATCCTTTTCATTTTGAGGATATGCGTTAGAGACAACTGCATTCACTTTAGATAGGACACCATCTAAGTCCGTTGAGACGATGTCGTATGAATATGGTTTGGCGAGAAACCAAAGTTGTCGTTTCTTAATGTTTGGGGCTGCGATGCTTAAGGCTTCAGCCGGAGAAGCTCGAACCCAAAAGCGGACAAACACATCTTCATAGGATACCCAAAGGTAACAGTTGGGTATACCTTCTATCTCAGATCCGAGGACAAATTGTTTGTCGCTAAGAACGAGTCCTTTCTCGAGAAGGAGTTTCTCTCGAAAGAATTGAGTGGGAGGAAGATAGAACTTGATGAGGTTGTCGAACCTTTACTTCAACCAGAGAGTGATGCAACACAGAAAGATGTTTTCTATGGCGCCTACGTCTGTTGAATAGGAAGTTAATGATAGTGATCATGAAGCTTCGGATCAAGTTGCTATCGAACCTCGTAGGTTGACAAGGATATGTACTACTCCTAAGTGGTACGGTAATCCTGTCTTAGATATCATGTTGTTAGACAACAATGAACCTACGAGCTATGGAGAAGCGATGGTGGGCCCGTATTCCGACAAATGGTTAGAAGCCATGAAATCCGAGATAGGATCCATGTATCAGAACAAAGTATGGACTTTGGTAGACTTGCCCGATGATCGGCAAGCCATTGAGATAAATGGATCTTTAAGAAGAAGACGGATGTGGGCGGTAATGTTACCGTCTATGAAGCTCGACTTGTGGGAAAGAGTCTTTTCACAAGTTCAAGGAGTTGACTATGATGAGAATTTCTCACCCGTAGCGATGCTTAAGTCCGTCGGAATCATGTTAGCATTAGCTGTATTTTTTGATTATGAAATCTGACAGATGGATGTCAAAACAAGTTTTCTTACCAGTTTTCATAAGAAAAAGTTGTATGTGATACAATAAAAGGTTTTGTCGATCCTAAGGATGCTAAAAGGTATGCTGGCTCCAGCAATCCTTCTATGGACTAGAGCAAGCATCTCGGAGTCGGAATATATGCTTTGATGGAGTGATAAAAGCTTTTAGGTTTATACAATGTTTGCTAGAAACTTGTATTTACAAGAAAGTGAGTGGGAGCACTACAACATTTCTGATAAGTATATGTGGATGACATATTGCTGATTCGAAATAATTTAGAATTTCTGGAAAGCATAAACGGTTGTTTGAAGAGTGATTTTCAAAGGAAGACCTGGATAAAGCTGCTTACAGATTGGGCATCAAGATCTATAGAGATAGATCAAGACGCCTGATGATACTTCCAAAGAACGCACACCTTGACATGTTTTTGGAGGGGTTCAAAATAGATCAGTCAAAGAAGGGGTTCTTACCTGAGTTGTAAGGTGTGAAGCTGAGTAAGACTCAAAGCTTGACCACGACAGAAGAAAGAGGAAGGACGAAGGTCGTCCCCTATGCTTTTGTCATAGGCTCTATACGGTATGCCATGCCAAGTACCGCACTAGATGTGTGCCTTGCCACATGTCTGGCAATAGGGTACAAAGGTGATCTAGGAGTAGATCACCAGACAGCGGTCAAAATTATCCTTAGGTGAAGAAGAGTTCGACGTAAAGAGTTACGTCGATGCAAGCTTAACACCTATCCGGATAGCTCTGAGTAGAGATACTGGATACGTATAATGGAGCAACAATTTGGAATAGCTCCAAGTGGAACGTGGTAGCAGCATCTATGATATGACATAAAGTTTTGTGAAATACATAGGGATCTGAATATTGCAGACCCATTGACTACAACCTCTCCCACAAGCATAACATGATCAAACCCAGAACTCGTTGAGTGTTAATCACATAGTGATGTGAACTAGATTATTGAGTCTAGTAAACTATTTGGATGTTGGTCACATGGCGATGTGACCTGTGAGTGTTAATCACATGACGATGTGAACTAGATTATTGACTCTAGTGCAAGTGGGAGACTGTTGGAAATATGCCCTAGAGGCAATAATAAATTAGTTATTATTATATTATATTTCATTGTTCATGATAATCGTTTATTATCCATTCTAGAATTGTATTGATAGGAAACTCAGATACATGTGTGGATACATAGACAACACCATGTCCCTAGTAAGCCTCTAGTTGACTAGCTCATTGATCAATAGATGGTTACGGTTTCCTGACCATGGACATTGGATGTCATTGATAACAGGATCACATCATTAGGAGAATGATGTGATGGACAAGACCCAATCCTAAGCCTAGCACAAGATCGTGTAGTTCATATGCTAAAGCTTCTCTAATGTCAAGTATCATTTCCTTAGACCATGAGATTGTGCAACTCCCGGATACCGTAGGAGTGCTTTGGGTGTGCCAAACGTCACAACTTAACTGGGTGTCTATAAATGTGCACTACGGGTATCTCCGAAAGTGTCTGTTGGGTTGGCACGAATCGAGACTGGGATTTGTCACTCCGTGTAAACGGAGAGGTATCTCTGGGCCCACTCGGTAGGACATCATCATAATGTGCACAATGTGATCAAGGAGTTGGTCACGGGATGATGTGTTACGAAACGAGTAAAGAGACTTGCCAGCAACGAGATTGAACAAGGTATCGGGATACCGACGATCGAATATCGGGCAAGTATCGTACCGATAGACAAAGGGAATTATATACAGGATTGATTGAATCCTTGACATCATGGTTCATCCGATGAGATCATCGTGGAGCATGTGGGAGCCAACATGGGTATCCAGATCCCGCTGTTGGTTATTGACCGGAGAGTTGTCTCGGCCATGTCTGCATGACTCCCGAGCCCGTAGGGTGTACACACTTAAGGTTCGATGACGCTAGGGTTTATAGGGAAAGTATGTACACAGTTACCGAATGTTGTTTGGAGTCCCGGATGAGATCCCGGAAGTCACGAGGAGTTCCAAAATGGTCCGGAGGTAAAGATTGATATATAGGAAGTATGGTTTTGGCCACCGAAAGTGTTTCGGGCATCACCGGTAGTGTACCGCGACCACCGGAGGGGTCCGGGGGTCCACCGGGAGGGGCCACCGGCCCCGGAGGCCTACATGGGCCAATAGTGGGAAGGGACCAGCCCCTAGGTGGGCTGAGGCACCTCCCACCAAAGCCCAAGGCGCCTCCAAGAGGGGAGGGGGCAAACCCTAGGGTAGATGGGCCCTAAGGCCCACCCCAGGTGCGCCTCCCCCTCTCCCCCTTGTGGCCGCCACCCTAGATGGGATCAGGGGCTGCCGTACCCCTTGGGGTGGGAACCCTAGAGGGGGCGCAACCCCCTCCCTCCCCCTATATATACTTGAGGTATGGGGGCTGCCCAACACACGATTCGATCTCTCTCTTGGCGCAGCCCTACCCCTCTCCCTCCTCGTCTCTCGTAGTGCTTGGCGAAGCCCTACTGGAGTCCCGCGCTCCTCCACCACCACCACGCCGTTGCGCTGCTGCTGGACGGAGTCTTCCCCAACCTCTCCTTCTCCCCTTGCTGGATCAAGGCGTAGGAGACGTCACCGGGCTGCACGTGTGTTGAACACGGAGGCGCCATGGTTCGGCGCTTAGATCGGAATCAACCGCGATCTGAATCGCTATGAGTACGACTCCTTCATCTGCGTTCTTGCAACGCTTCCGCTTAGTGATCTACAAGGGTATGTAGATGCACTCCCCTTCCCCTCGTTGCTAGATTACTCCATAGATTGATCTTGGTGATGCGTAGAAAATTTTATATTTCTGCTACGATCCCCAACACGATCACCATGGGCGTACACTACGGGCCACATGCATGCAAACTAATGGGACATAACGCACCCTGGGAGCTCTAGGAGCTCGAGATCCTGCTCGTTGGGCTGGGGTGGAGCTAGTGATGGCGAGCTTGACAGTGGCAACATCAAGCTCACAAACCTCAATGTCGGGCTACCTAGAGCTCGTAATTGATAACGAGAGAAGATAGGAAACACTCATGAGCTCACCATGAGGCTATCAGGCAGCTGCTACCTCTTGAGCTTGCGTTGGTTTTTCCCTTGAAGAGGAAAGGGTGATGCAGCAAAGTAGTGTAAGTATTTCCCTCAGTTTTGAGAACCAAGGTATCAATAAAGTAGGAGACAACGCGCAAGCCACCGAATACCTGCACAAACAAACACCAACCTTGCACCCAATGCGATAAAGGGGTTGTCAATCCCTTCACGGTTATTTGCAATGTGAGATCTGATAGAGATGGATAAACGGTAAAGTAATATTTTTGGTATTTTTAGTTTATGGAATGAAAAGTAAAAGATTGCAAAATAAAGTAAATAGGAAACTAGAATTGTAGATCGGAAACTTATATGATGGAAAATAGACCCGGGGGCCATAGGTTTCACTATAGGCTTCTCTCAAGATAGAAAATATTACGGTGGGTGAACAAATTACTGCCGAGCAATTGATGGTGTCGTCTCAACAGATTTAGATGGTGCCCTATTTAACGTGAATGCAGCCGTCTCTAAAGCATAACCCCAAAACGATAGAGGTAAATCGGTAAGAGACATCATAGATCGCACCATATCTAATAAAGTACGGTTACAACGTTCGGACACACCATTACGCTATGGTGTTCCAGCTGGCATGAGTTGCGAAACTTCCACATTGTTTCAAATGAAGACCAATCTCATAACTCAAATATTCACCTCCACGATCAGATTGTAGAAACTTTATTTTCTTGTTACGATGATTTTCCACTTCACTCTGAAATTCTTTGAACTTTTCAAATGTTTCAGACTTATGTTTCATTAAGTAGATATACCCATATCTGCTCAAATCATCTGTGAAGGTCAGAAAATAATGATACCCGCCGCGAGCCTCAACACTCATCGGACCACATACATCAGTATGTATTATTTCCAATAAATCAGTGGCCCGCTCCATTGTTTTGGAGAACGGATCGGAGTTTTAGTCATCTTGCCCATGAGGCATGGTTCGCAAGCATCAAGTGATTTGAAAAGTCCATCAACATGGAGTTTCTTCATGCGCTTTACACCAATATGACCTAAATGACAGTGCCACAAATAAGTTGCACTATCATTATTAACTTTGCATCTTTTGGCTTCAATATTATGAATATGTGTATCACTACAATCGAGATTCAATAAAAATAGACCACTCATCAAGGGTGCATGCCCATAAAAGATATTACTCATATAAATAGAAAAATCATTATTCTCTGATTTAAATGAATAATCGTCTCGCATCAAACAAGATCCAGATATAATGTTCATGCTCAATGCTGGCACGAAATAACAATTATTCAGGTCTAAAACTAATCCCGAAGGTAGATGTAGAGGTAGTGTGCCAACGGCGATCACATCGACCTTGGAACCATTTCCGACGCGCATCGTCACCTCGTCCTTAGCCAATCTTCGTTTAATCTGTAGCCCCTGTTTCGAGTTGCAAATATGAGCAACAGAACCAGTATAAAATACCCAGACGCTACTACGAGCATTAGTAAGGTAAACATCAATAACATGTATATCAAATATACCTTTCACTTTGCCATCCTTCTTATCCGCCAAATACTTGGGGCAGTTCCGCTTCCAGTGACCAGTCCCTTTGCATTAGAAGCACTCAGTTTCAGGCTTAGGTCCAGACTTAGGCTTCTTCACGGGAGCAGCAACTTGCTTGTTATTCTTCTTGAAGTTCCCCTTCTTCCCTTTGCCCTTTTTCTTGAAACTAGTGGTCTTGTTAACCATCAACACTTGATGCTCCTTCTTGATTTCTACCTCCGCAGCCTTTAGCATTGTTGTCATGGAATTGTCACGGCAGATGTCCTAGCAAAAGGACTTAGTCGTACGGCCATCACAACTAGGAAGCTTAAAGGGGTTAATTGGGGCAAAGGACACGGGAGGTTTATACTAGTTCGGCCCCTTACGATGAAGGTAAAAGCCTACGTCTAGTGGTGTTGGAATTGTTGGGGTTTCGATGACCAAGGAGCTAATCCGCTAGCTTGGCTATCGATCTCTTGTTTTCTTGTCCTAAGCCGCCGCCGGGTCGTCCCCTTATATACATGGGTTGACGCCTGGCGGCCTATAGAGTCCCGGCCGGATCATAAAACGTGTCTCGCTCGGTGACTTCTTTTTTATGCCTTTCTTTACAAGTCTTTTTCTACATATGTCGGTTCACAATATTGGGCCTTAAGCCGCCTCTGGGCTTAGGCTTTCTACAAGTCTTAATAAACTATCACCTTGAATATTTACTGGGCTTTTTCTCGTAACCCGCCATTGGGGTTGAGACGGCCCCTCCTGGGCGGGTCATACCTGGTAGCTATATCCCCAACATTAGGCCCCAAGTTGACTGGAACTTTGTTCTTTGTCAATCTTCAACACTTAGACGAAATCCATCTTCCTCTCTCTGAAAAAACTTTGTAACCCGCCATGACGTCATCTTCTGAAAACACGAAAGCCTACTATGACATCATCCTCAACGGATCTTTATCTCTTAATGTCTTCCGAGAATCGAGGCGTCCATTCAGTTGGATAATCATTATTTGGGTCTTCCTCGATTTTCGCGCCTGCCTGTTCGCTTATCTCCTTATAAATAGGCATGACCCGGTCTTTCTCATTCTTCCCTTTCTTCATCTTCTTCCTCTCGCAACCCTACTGCTGCTCGAGCTCCGCCGCTGTCGCAGGGCACCTCGTCTTCGTCGACTGTGATGCCCCCGATTCAATCGTACACTAATCATGCAGGCAAATGTGTACGATCAAGATCAGGGACGCACGTGAAGATATCACAACACAACTCTACAAATAAAATAAGTCATACAAGCATCATAATACAAGCCAGGGGCCTCGAGGGCTTGAATACAAGTGCTCGATCATAGACAATTCAGCGGAAGCAACAAAATCTGAGTACAGACATAAGTTAAACAAGTCTGCCTTAAGAAGGCTAGCACAAACTGGGATACAGATCGAAAGAGGCATAGGCCTCCTGCCTGGGATCCTCCTAACTACTCCTGGTCGTCGTCAGCGGCCTGCACGTAGTAGTAGGCACCTCCAGTGTAGTAGGAATCATCATCGACGGTGGCGTCTGGCTCCTGGACTCCAGCATCTGGTTGCGACAACCAGAAAGAAAGGAAAGGGGGAAAAGGGGGGAGAAAGCAACCATGAGTACTCATCCAAAGTACTCGCAAGCAAGGAACTACACTACATATGCATGGGTATATGTGTAAGGAGGCCATAACAGTGGACTAAACTGCAGAATGCCAGAATAAGAGGGGGATAGCTAATCCTGTCGAAGACTACGCTTCTGGCAGCCTCCGTCTTGCAGCATGTAGGAGAGAGTAGATTGAAGTCCTCCAAGTAGCATCTCCAAGTAGCATCTTCAGTAGCATCGCATAGCATAATCCTACCCGGCGATCCTCCCCTCGTCGCCCTGTGGAAAAGCGATCACCGGGTTGTCTATGGAACTTGGAAGGGTGTGTTTTATTAAGTATCCGGTTCTAGTTGTCATAAGGTCAAGGTGCAACTCCAAGTCGTCCTGTTACCGAAGATCACGGCTATTCGAATAGATTAACTTCCCTGCAGGGGTGCACCACATAACCCAACACGCTCGATCCCATTTGGTCGGACACACTTTCCTGGGTCATGCCCGGCCTCGGAAGATCAACACGTCGCAGCCCCACCTAGGCACAACAGAGAGGTCAGCCCGCCGGTCTAAATCCTATGCGTGCAGGGGTCTGGGCCCATCGCCCATTGCACACCTGCACGTTGCGAGGGTGGCCAGAAGCAGACCTAGCAACCTCCATTTCAAAGGAAGTCACGTTACGCGGTCCAATCCGGCGCGCGCCGCTCCGTCGCTGACGTCAAGAAGGCTTCGGCTGATACCACGACGCCGGGATACCCATAACTACTCCCACGTAGATGGTTAGTGCGTATAGACCAAATGGCCAGACTCAGATCAAATACCAAGATCTCGTTAAGCGTGTTAAGTATTCGCGAACGCCGAACAGGGCCAGGCCCACCTGTCTCCTAGGTGGTCTCAACCTGCCCTGTCGCTCCGCCACAAAGTAACAGTCGGGGGCCATCGGGAACCCAGGCCCACCTCTACCGGGATGGAGCCACCTGTCCTTTCAGCCCCCTCATCAGAATCACTTGCGGGTACTCCTCGAGCTGACCCGACTTTAGTCACCATCTGTATAGTATGAATGTATGTATAGTATATACCCGTGATCACCTCCCGAGTGATCACGGCCCAATAGTATAGCAAGGCAGACTGACAAGGATGTAGGGCCAATGATGATAAACTAGCATCCTATACTAAGCATTTAGGATTGTGGGTAAGGTATCAATGACTGTAGCAACAATGACAGGCTATGCATCAGAATAGGATTAACGGAAAGCAGTAACATGCTACACTACTCTAATGCAAG
>NC_041388.1:406894014-406895332 GCF_002162155.2 Triticum dicoccoides | reverse complement strand
TATAAAGGAGAATAGGCGATATCTGGTGATCAAGGGGGGGGGGGGGCTTGCCTGGTTGCTCTGGCAAGAGAGGGGGGTCGTCAACTCCGTAGTCGTACTGGGTTGCAGCGGCGTCGGTCTCGGTGTCTATCGGAAAGAAGTAACGGAGAGAGAACACAATAAATAACAGAACAATCAAAGCATCACAAAGCGTAACAAGACAATACGCGGTGTTTGGTGTGCCCTAACGCGGTAGTAAGTGATACTGACGAAGGGGGGAAACATCCGGGAAAGTATTCCCGGAGTTTCGTGTTTTCGGACAGATGAACCGGAGGGGGAAAGTTGCATGTTTGCTATGCTAGGGATGTGTGGCGGACGAACGGGCTGCGTATCCGGATTCGTCTCGTCGTTCTGAGCAACTTTCATGTTGAAAATATTTCAATCCGAGTTACGAATTAAAAGATATGATTTTCTAAAGATTTTATTAATTTCTGGAATTTAATTAATTATTTAAATTAATTCCAAAATGGAATTATGACATTAGCATGATGTCATGCTAACATCAACAGTCAACAGAGTTGACCTGGTCAACCTGACCAATGGGTCCAGTGGGACCTACCTGTCATACACTGTTTAGGTTAACTAGAGATTAGTTCATTTAATTACTATTTAATTAACCTAACTAGTTAATTAAATTAATTAAACCGGACTAATTAACTTAATTAATTCATTAGATAATTAATTAATTAATAATTAATTTTATTAAATCATTTTTATTTATTATTTATTATTTATTATTTTTAATTCTCCTTCTTTTTTTTAACGTTCTGGGTGTGGGCCCCCACTGTCATTGGCCCACAGGGGGGGCCTTGCGGGTTTCTGGCGCAGGCGACGGTTGTCGCCCGAACGGACGCATGCCCAAACGGGCGCTGGGCGTGGATGCGGGCGAAGCCCCCAGGGGTGCGGCGTGGGCGCATGGCGACTGTGGCTGGAGCAGCGGCACGGCGGGGCCGTGGTAGGAGGCCGGGCCGGCGACGACGTGCAGGGCGGAGAGGGGCGAACAGGGGCGCCACGGGGCCGGGCGTGGTGACCAACAACGACGGGAGGCGTGGTCGGGCGCGGGGAGAGGACGAGAGGGAGCGCGGGGGCGCGACCATGGGCGCGGCCGGAGCCGGTCGGAGCACGGCCAGGGGGCGCGAGGGCCACAGTGAGGGCGGGGCGGACAGGGGACAGAGGGGTGGCGTGCTCGGCACAGGAGCTCACCGTGGGATGGTGGGGTCTAGGCAGCGGGGGGTTGAGGAGGAAGACGGCGACGACGGCGTAGAGGAGGCAGTCCGGT
>NC_041388.1:406885956-406893303 GCF_002162155.2 Triticum dicoccoides | reverse complement strand
GGTCTGTTGTTTTTGTTTTGTTTTGTTTTCCTTTCATTTGTTTCTTTTTATTTATTCTCTTTCTGTTTTAATTAGTTTAGGCCATTTAGGTATTTTGTAAAATTGTGTTCGCTTTATTATAATTACCCTGGCATTTAACTACACACTCCGAACATTTTAGTTTAATTTTTTGAAAACTTTTGTTGTTTGCCAAATTTTTAATTTGAATTCGAATCGGTTTCAAACTAATGCGAGATTAGCCACAGTAATCGAGGTGACGTGGCATCATTAGCGAAGGATTACTGTAGCGTAACTATCCGGGCGTCACAATTCTCCTCCACTACAAGAAATCTCGTCCCGAGATTTAAGAGGGGAACTAGGGGGAAAGGTCTGGTTACGAAATCCTAACGAATCTTCTCGTCTTTGGTTGCTCTTCTTGAAGAGATTAATCCATTACACTGATGTCTTCATTCCTCTGCTTCAGGTCATCATGATGAAGTCGGCATCCTTTCTTCGGGATCTTCATCGTATTTAAGAATAGGTAACGGGGCAGATCAGCAACGACAGAATGCTATAAGGGTAATAATCTGGGATTAACCCATGAATGAGCATATGAGTACCTCTCGAGTTGAACAAAATAAAACACATCGAGAGTAAAGTTGGAAGGTACAATAAGAAGTTTCAAGCAGCCAGGCA
Organism: Triticum dicoccoides; assembly: GCF_002162155.2. NCBI lineage: Eukaryota > Viridiplantae > Streptophyta > Magnoliopsida > Poales > Poaceae > Triticum > Triticum dicoccoides. The sequence continues at coordinate 406,892,628 of NC_041388.1, read as the reverse complement.
ATTGTTCATTGCCTAGGCAGAAGGTGAAAAGGGGTTTCAAGCAACGGAATAATTATTGTGTCCGGTGCCAGAATTGACGATCTCATTGGAAGGTGGCTCATGAATTACCTACGACTCCACGCGGGAGGAATAACTTTGGGAACAGGGGGTGTACAGGAGAGTCAGGTTTCGATCCTGTGGAACTGTGGGTTATGGGCCCACCATGTGGGTTAAAAGTAGGAAGGGCGGAGACGTCTTGCATGATCATGCAAGCAAGGCATGTCAGAGGATAGCCTATCAGTTATGTTGGCAACAATGTCGGTACCAAGGGCGAGGGACGAAGGGAACCCTTTTCCCGCTCGTTAATGAGGCAGACCATTTGGCAAAGTTCTCGTCCATCGGTGGATACCGGAATGTCACCAACAAAAGTAACAGGGTCTCACTGGCAGAGTTGTACACCGAGGTGTTTACATAAGCAGGAGAATATTACTGCTCAGATCATATAGATCACAAGAAAGGTTAAATCAACAATGGAAGGAAAATATGATCATCAGATTAAACAGAACAATGGAAAGGAAAATATGTTTAAACACATATTTCAAGGGTATATCCTTCCCAAGGACAAGCAGAGCATGATATCCATGTCAGGATATAATGTAGAAAACTCTTTAGGTAGGGGAGAGGAATTTTCATGACATTACCCATACAGCAGTGTTTGGATAATTGGGCAGGAAATATTTAGCATTGGGCTTCAATGTACTTGTTGAAAATCAGAGTACCACAAACATGCTTCGAGATAGCATCGACATGGTCTTCGAGCAAACGTCAGACTTTGGGAACACAAAGGATCCATCAGGAATAACTTATAGAGTAAGTCTTACGATTCCCTCATGGAAGAATGGTTAACCTTGCCAGAAAGGAAACTATAATAATAGGTCCTCCGGTCGGGGGTGCTAGGCATGTCATCACCTTACCAGGTCATACATAGACCAATGTTATAACTCTTGGAAATATGCCCCAACCATCATATCTGACCGAGGTTCAGATCCGATTGGTGTCAGGATACCTTTGACTTAGGATGCCAGAGAAGAAAAGGTGCAACACAAATTGATGAGATGACAATGTAAGATTCTCAAGAAATGAACTATGGGAGCGAGTCCAAAACAAGAGTTCATCATTAAACCAAGGAGAGGATGGGGAGGTGGCTGACGGTCTCAGCGACACTTCATCAAGATTTCCAACAAGATGGATTTCCACAATTATGTGAACATGGGGATAACATTTGTCATATCAAATGATATAATGAGGTATGCTCGAGGAAAACATACACAATTAAACATTGGTTGAAAGGTGCGCCCGAAATATGGGTCGGGTTTGCACGATCAATGTCAGAATGGTGATTCAATAATCAATAGTCCAAGAACGAACGGCCGACCATTAACTTCAAAGCAATAGGGTTGCTAGAAGGGCAGAATTTAAACAACACCATTCACTTGTTGGTACACCGGTTGGAATGAACACGAGGACCAAGAAAGAATGGTGAGGGTGAGAAGTATCACCATACCAAGAATTCTTAAGAGGTGGTGAATTTCTCACGACATTCTTGACATAGCAGATGGTAATACTTCAAGGTAGAACATAACATAAGTCGGTTAACAAGGAACTCAAGGTATAGCCACAACACAAACAAGTTTGTGTTGGAAACAAGGCAAGGAAGTAGTCGATGACACACAATTCATCGAGGGGCAAGGATGGTAATTCTTATCACGAATTTGATTGTTATTCTGGAATAGCTCAGAAAGTTGATAATGATCACGACACATTTGTCGAGAGATTACCTAAAGATGTAATCGATCCGCGATCACATCAAGTCAAACGAATGATGAAGCGAAAGGTTATTGGAACCCCGGTTAGGACACAAACTCGAAATCAAGTTTGTTGTTCAAGGAGAAATGATATGACGACGAAAATCGACGCAAGCTTAGTTCATCATTGAAAGTTGTGCTCCGGGAATAAAGACCAGGTAGCACAGTTAAAAAAATTTAGTATGATGATGATATAGCTAATCAGGCTAGGAATGACTTAAAGGATTATTAAACTCGTAAGCAACGAAAATTACTTAGAGTTATTGAATCGGAGTGCTGAATCGATTCACTTATCAGTTTTCTCGGTTAACAAACAACCCAGAAGCATGAAGTGACAAAGACAGGGTAAAGGTAGTACTCCATCAAAGGACAGGGTAATGTAGTGCAATGGCATGATATCCTCGAGATACCAGTGGTAATACTCGACGATAGACCAACGTAGAGGTTGGACTGGGGTACTGCTTTGCAGAGGACAAGTGCTTAAACTTGCCCAAGAAATGGGATCAAGGAAGAACATATGGTCGGAACCACGATTGCAAAAGGCCAGATCCCAGATATAAGTTGAACTTATACCAAGGGAATAATTAATTTAAGAGAAGCTTTTAATGATAAGATCTACATCGTGTCCATGGGCATGAACACAAGGTTCAAGGTCGACTCTCACTTCTTCAATGTATAATCTTTCATTCACTTCTCACGTTCGATGAAGCTGTAGTGTTGAAATTTTATCTGGCAAAATACCAGAAGAGTATGTCTCGTGAAAACTTTCGAGTTCACACATATTAAGGAAGGCATAGGTTCAACCCATCGGGGCATCTTAGAACATATACCACAAGTTTCAAAAGTAAATACACAAGCTCGAAAGAAGAGCATGGTTGGCTAAGCAGAGGATACAATTTACCAAAGGCAATATACACCCGTGGAAAGGCTCACAAGGTTATTGAATATGAAGGACGAGGTCGGATGAAATCCAACAATGGATCAGGCGATCCACAACGGAGCTGATGTGAGTATCTGTACTCAATCAGAGGAAGAAAGGTTGCACGGGCATCAGATTATAGAACATCTGAATAATTTGATGCTTAGATAACAAAGGACTTATGATTTCCAAAACAAGGGATCAGAAGTAGACACTCTAATCAAGGATGGACAAGTTGGATAGACCAGAGGCACAATTGACGACAAATAGTTTGGTCCAGAACCAGCTCATGTTCAGAATGACGTCTGAGCCGGAAAGATAATTTAGAAGGGTCGATTGTTGATTGTGTGCATTCGCACACATGTTGAATCAATAGGATCAAAATGACGGTGTCTAAGGATACTAACGAATATTGTCAGACATATGGAAAGCATCCATAATGCAAGCAGACAAGTATTGCAGAGCAATAAGCTACTGAGGAATTTTGGAGGATCGAATAGTATTTCAAAGACCATTGTGAAACACTTGAACAACTGGGGATGAGTGGATACTCGATAAGGGCGAGAAATTATCCGTAGAGGTATTCATGTGGAAAGGAACTGCAAGGCAGTAGGCACAAAGTATTCTCGGATCAATAGAGAGAATTTTAGGGTATCTCCCAATGACAAGATCAACTAGGAACAAAAGTAAGAACGACAGTTGTATGTATTTATCCATAGGGATATTTTGGTGGTAGGGAATTGCAAAAGCAACAGACACAAATTCTCGGGTTACAGCGGAGAGTATCTTCAGGGTCTTCACGTGCAGCAGACGATCATCAGTAATAAGGGGCTCTCCGGGTGAAAGTGATAACGAGATCCTAATGTTAGAATTAGCAAAATCCATTTAACCCGAATAGAAGAGAGATCAGAGTCCCAGAGTATAGGTCGAGGAATAAAAGATCCTAATACCACCCAATGGCGACGTGGGCCCGTAAGGCAAACAACCAAGTTAGTAAAAGTTTTGCAATGACTAGACTCAACTTCGGCCAAGGAGTTGGAAAGGGGGATTCCTACAGGCAGTCGGCTCTGATACCAACTTGTGACGCCCCCGATTCAATCGTACACTAATCATGCACGCAAATGTGTACGATCAAGATCAGGGACTCACGGGAAGATATCACAACACAACTCTACAAATAAAATAAGTCATATAAGCATCATAATACAAGCCAGGGGCCTCGAGGGCTCGAATACAAGTGCTCGATCATAGACGAGTCAGCGGAAGCAACAAAATCTGAGTACAGACATAAGTTAAACAAGTCTGCCTTAAGAAGGCTAGCACAAACTGGGATACAGATCGAAAGAGGCGTAGGCCTCCTGCCTGGGATCCTCCTAACTACTCCTGGTCGTCGTCAGCGGCCTACACGTAGTAGTAGGCACCTCCAGTGTAGTAGGAATCATCGTCGACGGTGGCGTCTGGCTCCTGGACTCCAGCATCTGGTTGCGACAACCAGGAAGAAAGGAAAGCGGGAAAAGGGGGGAGAAAGCAACCGTGAGTACTCATCCAAAGTACTCGCAAGCAAGGAACTACACTACATATGCATGGGTATATGTGTAAGGAGGCCATAACAGTGGACTGAACTGCAAAATGCCAGAATAAGAGGGGGATAGCTAATCCTGTCGAAGACTACGCTTCTGGAAGTCTCCGTCTTGCAGCATGTAGGAGAGAGTAGATTGAAGTCCTCCAAGTAGCATCTCCAAGTAGCATCTCCAAGTAGCATCTCCAGTAGCATCGCATAGCATAATCCTACCCGGCGATCCTCCCCTCGTCGCCGTGTGGAAAAGCGATCACCGGGTTGTCTATGGAACTTGGAAGGGTGTGTTTTATTAAGTATCCGGTTCTAGTTGTCATAAGGTCAAGGTACAACTCCAAGTCGTCCTGTTACCGAAGATCACGGCTATTCGAATAGATTAACTTCCCTGCAGGGGTGCACCACATAACCCAACACGCTCGATCCCATTTGGCCGGACACACTTTCCTGGGTCATGCCCGGCCTCGGAAGATCAACACGTCGCAGCCCCACCTAGGCACAACAGAGAGGTCAGCCCGCCGGTCTAAATCCTATGCGCGCAGGGGTCTGGGCCCATCGCCCATTGCACACCTGCACGTTGCGAGGGAGGCCGGAAGCAGACCTAACAACCTCCATTTCAAAGGAAGTCACGTTACGCGGTCCAATCCGGCGCGCGCCGCTCCGTCGCTGACGTCAAGAAGGCTTCGGCTGATACCACGACGCCGGGATACCCATAACTACTCCCACGTAGATGGTTAGTGCGTATAGACCAAATGGCCAGACTCAGATCAAATACCAAGATCTCGTTAAGCGTGTTAAGTATCCGCGAACGCCGAACAGGGCCAGGCCCACCTGTCTCCTAGGTGGTCTCAACCTGCCCTGTCGCTCCGCCACAAAGTAACAGTCGGGGGCCGTCGGGAACCCAGGCCCACCTCTACCGGGATGGAGCCACCTGTCCTTTCAGCCCCCTCATCAGAATCACTTGCGGGTACTCCTCGAGCTGACCCGACTTTAGTCACCATCTGTATAGTATGAATGTATGTATAGTATATACCCGTGATCACCTCCTGAGTGATCACGGCCCAATAGTATAGCAAGGCAGACTGACAAGGATGTAGGGCCAATGATGATAAACTAGCATCCTATACTAAGCATTTAGGATTGTGGGTAAGGTATCAATGACTGTAGCAACAATGACAGGCTATGCATCAGAATAGGATTAACGGAAAGCAGTAACATGCTACACTACTCTAATGCAAGCAGTATAAAGGAGAATAGGCGATATCTGGTGATCAAGGGGGGGGGCCTGCCTGGTTGCTCTGGCAAGAGAGAGGGGTCGTCAACTCCGTAGTCGTACTGGGTTGCAGCGGCGTCGGTCTCGGTGTCTATCGGAAAGAAGTAACGGAGAGAGAACACAATAAATAACAGAACAATCAAAGCATCACAAAGCGTAACAAGACAATACGCGGTGTTTGGTGTGCCCTAACACGGTAGTAAGTGATACCGACGAAGGGGGGAAACATCCGGGAAAGTATTCCCGGAGTTTCGTGTTTTCGGACAGATGAACCGGAGGGGGAAAGTTGCGTGTTTGCTATGCTAGGGATGTGTGGCGGATAAACGGGCTGCGTATCTGGATTCGTCTCGTCGTTCTGAGCAACTTTCATGTTGAAAATATTTTAATCCGAGTTACGGATTAAAAGATATGATTTTCTAAAGATTTTATTAATTTCTGGAATTTAATTAATTATTTAAATTAATTCGAAAATAGAATTATGACATCAGCATGATGTCATGCTGACATCAACAGTCAACAGAGTTGACCTGGTCAATCTGACCAGTGGGTCTAGTGGGACCTACCTGTCATACACTGTTTAGGTTAACTAAAGATTAGTTCATTTAATTACTACTTAATTAACCTAACTAGTTAATTAAATTAATTAAACTGGACTAATTAACTTAATTAATTCATCAGATAATTAATTAATTAATAATTAATTTTATTAAATCATTTTTATTTTTATTTATTATTTTTATTTTTAATTCTCCTTCTTTTTTTTAACATTCTGGGCGTGGGCCCCCACTGTCATTGGCCCACAGGGGGGGGGGGCTTGCGGGTTTCGGGCGCAGGCGACGGTTGTCGCCCGAACGGACGCATGCCCGAACGGGCGCTGGGCGTGGATGCGGGCGAAGCCCCCAGGGGTGCGGCGTCGGCGCATGGCGACCGTGGCCTGAGCAGCGGCACGGCGGGGCCGTGGTAGGAGGCCGGGCCGGCGACGACGTGCAGGGCGGAGAGGGGCGAACAGGGGCGCCACGGGGCCGGGCGTGGTGACCAACAACGACGGGAGGCGTGGTCGGGC
>NC_041388.1:406875407-406885056 GCF_002162155.2 Triticum dicoccoides | reverse complement strand
CTGTTGTTTTTTTTTGTTTTGTTTTCCTTTCATTTGTTTCTTTTTATTTATTCTCTTTCTGTTTTAATTAGTTTAGGCCATTTAGGTATTTTGTAAAATTGTGTTTGCTTTATTATAATTACCCTGGCATTTAACTACACCCTCCGAACATTTTAGTTTAATTTTTTGAAAACTTTTGTTGTTTGCCAAATTTTTAATTTGAATTCGAATCGGTTTCAAACTAATGCGAGATTAGCCACAGTAATCGAGGTGACGTGGCATCATTAGCGAAGGATTACTGTAGCGTAACTATCCGGACGTCACATCGACCTTGGCCACTGCATCAACCTGAATCGGTCCAGAGAACGGCGGCGACCCTCCATTGAAGATACGTGGCTGTAAGTGTTTTACCTTCCCGCTCCTCAGATCTGCATTAGGGCTTCTAGGTTTCTGCGTGTTCTTCATAGTTCATCACAGTTTCTTCGTAGTTCTTCCACTACAACTTCTTCTTGATCCAAAAAGGACATATACTCGTGCGGTAGTTGTTTTGTGCCCATTCTTGATACCAATAGATCCCTTTTTCTGGTACAAAGGCCTCATTAGAACTCACGAACTCATCTGTGCTGGATTTTTCGGTCTAGAATATTTTCCATTTTGAACGGCCATTTGATCCAGAATAATATCAAGAAATTAGGAAACTTGTTTGCCTCAACACTTGGCCAATTATGTTTCTGGCATTTCTCAAATATCTGTAGTCATGGCGGCCTATTACGCCGACTCACTTTCCCCTTATATGACATTAGCCCTTACTTAAGCCGCCATTACTCATTTGCACCATCATCATTTAACTTCACCATTGAATTGAACCGGCACGTTACTTTCTTTTCAGTTTGTCCTTTGATCATCATGTCGTCAAAAGCACCGACTGTCTGCAACTGGGTCCCTTCCACAGTCACTGAAGATACCTTGAAAGAATTCTTCACCATAGGATTTTTGCCAGGGAAAATGTTATGTCTTATCGTGCACCTGACCCGAACGAGGAACGGCCTAATCCCAAAGATGGTGAAGTTATTGTCTTCTCTGACCACATGAATCGGGGTTTTACACCACCCGGCTCAAAGTTCTTCAGAGATGTTCTTCATTTTTTTCAAACTTCACCCTCAAGATATTGGACCCAATCCCATATCCAACATCTGCAATTTTCAAGTTCTCTGTGAGGTGTCTCTTCAAGAAGAGCCGACTGTGGAACTCTTCAGAGAGTACTTTTATCTGAACTGCCAGAACGAGTGTACCAATGGCCCTAGCTTGGAACTTGGTGGAATCTCAATTCAGCGCCAACAGGGCGCCATCTTTCCCCTAATAGTCTTACCGAGTCATCCCAAAGATTGGAATCAGACCTGGTTCTATTGCCAAGATACGTCTCTAGCCAATGAAAAACCACTGTCGGGTTACCGTGCGGAGCGTCTGGACTCCAAGTTTGTGCGCCATGATAAACTTACTACTGCTGAACGCAAGAAGCTTATTCCATCTATTAAAAGGATCAAGGCCTTACTGGGGAATGGCTTAATCGGCGTTGACTTGATCCGCTGCTGGATCTCGTGGCGGGTCATTCCTCTAAGCCGCCGATCCAAATTGATGTATGAATATGGCGGAGGCCCAGACGACTCTCTGTGTTACAACTCTGTACAACCAACTGAAGAAGATATTGTTTCAATGTCAACCATCCTTGCGAACGACAAGTATGAGGACTGCGGTAAAGTTGGGTTAAACCCCTTATGTAAACTTAACCCGGCACCAGAGGTGAGAAAACCCCTGACCTCCTCTTTTTGTGTTTTTCCTCAGTAGTTTTAAATACTTGCATGACCTTTTATCCTGTTTATTTGTTTACAGGCCAAATCCGACTTCTGGAAAGCCAAGTATGACCATGAAGCTGCCAAGAAGGCTAGAGCCGCCGCCATAGCCACCAGGAAGACGATCCGGAGGTCCAAGAAGAAAAGGAGCACTGCTGAGGACCTGTTAAAGCTTGACGATGATTCTGAGTCGAAGGTAGCCCTTGACTCCCTTGGCCAGTTTTTTAATAACCTTATTGACACTGACTATTGCCAGGACGACACGGGGGCCAGTCAGGCCATAGAAGAAGAGGTAGCTATTTCCTCCGACTCAGCCCATTTGCCAAGACAGAAACTTCGACTGGTAACCCAGAAAGTAAGGTTTTCGCACCCTTTGGCTTATTTGGACCCTCATTTTCTTTTGAAAAAACAACAACATGAGAGCCGCCGTCAGGCCCGGAATAATGACGACGATGAACCACCTTCCGTTTTACAACAAACTCCTCGAAAGCGCCAGAATGAGGTTTCTTTCATCTTCATCTGTTGCTTTCATTACTGAATCTATTCCCTTGCCTCACTGACTTTATTTTACCTTTTGCAGGAGGTTTCTCACTCTTCTGGCAACTTATCTCATCTCAGACTCAGTTTCTAGCTTTCAAAACTGCTCCTGGGTAAGTGATAACCCACAAGTATAGGGGATCGCAACAATTTTCGATAAGTAAGAGTGTCGAACCCAACAAGGAGCTAAAGGCAGAACAAATATTCCCTCAAGTTCTATCGACCACCGATACAACTCTACGCACGCTTGACGTTCGCTTTACCTAGAACAAGTATGAAACTAGAAGTACTTTGTAGGTGTTATCGGATAGGTTTGCAAGATAATAAAGAGCAAGTAAATAAAAAGTAGGCACTGTAGTAAGTAAAGAAGCAATAAAGTAAATATAGCGAGTGTGGAAAAGTGGTGGTAGGAGTTGCAAAATTGCCCCTAAGCAACTGACTACTTTACTAGAACGATAGCAAGTATTATGTGGGAGAGGCCACTGCTAGCATGTCATCCCTGACTTGGAATTCTATGCACTTATGATTGGAACTATTAGCAAGCATCCGCAACTACTAATGTTCATTAAGGTAAAACCCAACCATAGCATTAAGATATATTGGTCCCCCTTCAATCCCGTATGCATCAATTTCTATGCTAGGTTGAAGCTTCTGTCACTATTGCCCTCCAATACATAGTCCTATCAACATACAACTAACCCTAGGGTGTGATCCACGCGCTCAATCATATGATGGGCACCAAAGGACAGCGACATAACCACAAGCAAATTAAATCAATCATAGCAATTCATCAACCACCGATAGGACAACGAAAATCTACTCAGACATCATAGGATGGCAACACATAATTTGATAATAATATGAACCATAAAGCACCATGTTCAAGTAGAGGGTACAGCGGGTTGCGGGAGAGTGGACCGCTATAGATAGAGGGGGGAAGGTGATGGAGATGTTGGTGAAGATGGCGGAGGTGTTGGTGTAGATCACGGTGATGATGATGATGGCCACGACAGTGTTCCGGCGCCACCGGAAGAGAAGGGGAGAGGGGGCCCCTTCGTCTTCTTATTCCTTGACCTCCTCCCTAGATGCAAGAAGGGTTTCCCTCTGGTCCTTGGTCTCCATGGCATGGGAGGGGCGAGAGCCCCTCCGAGATTGGATCTGTCTCTCTGTCTCTCTCTGTCTCTGCGTTCTCAGATTCTTCCCTTTCACCGTTTCTTATATTCCTGGAGATTCGTAGCTCTGATTGGGCTGAAATTTTAACACGATCTCTATCCGGATATTAGCTTTCTTGCGGCGAAAGAAGGGCATCAACCGCCTTACGGTTGGTCCACGAGGGTCAGGGGAGCGCCCGGGGGGGGGGGGGCAGGCACGCCCCCTGCCTCGTGGCCACCTCAGGCACCGTCTCGCGTGGATTTTTCTTCCCAAAAATCATATATATTCCAAAAAAATCTCCATCAGTTTTTATCCCGTTTGGACTCCGTTTGATATGGATATTCTGCGAAACAAAAAACATGCAACAAACAGGAACTGGCACTGGGCACTGGATCAAGATGTTAGTCCCAAAAATAGTATAAAAAGCTGCCAAAAGTATATGAAAGTTGTATAATATTGGCATGGAACAATCATAAATTATAGATACGACGGAGACGTATTAGCATCCCCAAGATTAATTCCTGCTCGTTCTCGAGTAGGTAAATGATAAAAAAGATAATTTTTGATGTGCAATGCTACCTAGCATAATCTTGATCATGTAATCTAATCATGGCATGAATATTAAGATACGAGTGATTCAAAGCAATTGTCTATCATTTGACATAAAAAAATAATACTTCAAGTCTACTAATAAAGCAATCATGTCTTTTCAAAATAACAAGGCCAAAGAAAGTTATCCCTAAAAAATCATATAGTCTGGCTACGCTCCATCTTCACCACACAAAATATTCAAATCATGCACAACCCAATGACAAGCCAAGCAATTGTTTCTTACTTTTGATGTTCTCAAACTTTTTCAACTTTCACGCAATACATGAGCATGAGCCATGGATATAGCACTATAGGTGGAATAGAATATGATGGTGGAGGTTGTGGAGAAGACAAAAAAGGAGAAGATAGTCTCACATCAACTGGGCGTATCAACGGGCTATGGTGATGCCCATCAATAGATATCAATGCGAGTGAGTAGGGATTGATACGCAATGGATGCACTAGAGCTATAAGTGTTTGAAAGCTCAAACTGAAACTAAGTGGGTGTGCATCCAACTCGCTTGCTCATGAAGACCTCGGGCGTTCGAGGAAGCCCGTCATCAGAATATACAAGCCAAGTTCTATAATGAAAATTCCAACTAGTATATGAAAGTGATAACTCAAGAGGCTCTCTATATGAAGAACATGGTGCTACTTTGAAGCACAAGTGTGGAAAAAGGATAGTAGCACCGCCCCTTCTCTCTTTTTCTCTCATTTTTTGTTTTTTTTGTTTTTTTGGTGGGCTTCTTTGGCCTCTCTTTTTTATTTGGGCTTCTTTGGCCTCTTTTATTTTTTTGTAAAGTCCGGAGTCTCATCCGACTTATGGGGGAATCATAGTCTCCATCATCCTTTCCTCACTGGGGCAATGCTCTAATAATGTTGATCATCACACTTTTATTTACTTACAACTCAATATTACAACTCAATGTCTAGAACAAAGTATGACTCTATATGGATGCCTCCGGCGGTGTACCGAGATGTGCAATGATCTAGCGTAGCAATGCCATCAAAAAATGGACAAGCCATGAAAACATCATGCTAGCTATCTTACGATCATGCAAAGCAATATGACAATGAATGCTCAAGTCATGTATATGATGATGATGGAAGTTGCATGGCAATATATCTCGGAATGGCTATGGAAATGCCATGATAGGTAGGTATGGTGGATGTTTTGAGGAAGGTATATGGTGGGTTTATGGTAACGGCGAAAGTTGTGCGGTATTATAGAGGCTAGCAATGGTGGAAGGGTGAGAGTGCGTATAATCCATGGACTCAACATTAGTCATAAAGAACTCACATACTTATTGCAAAAATCTATTAGTCATCGAAACAAAGTACTATGTGCATGCTCCTAGGAGGATAGATTGGTAGAAAAAGACCACCGCTCGTCCCCGACCGTCGCTCATAAGGAAGACAATCAATAAATAAATCATGCTCCGACTTCGTTACATAACGGTTCACCATACGTGCATGCTACGGGAATCACAAACCTCAACACAAGTATTTCTACTAATCCACAACTACCCACTAGCATGACTCTAATATCACCATCTTTATATTGCAAAACTATTGCAAGGAATCAAACATATCATATTCAGTGATCTACAAGTTTTATGTAGGATTTTATGACTAACCATGTGAATGACCAATTCCTGTCATCTCTCTAAATAGATATAAGTGAAGCAAGAGAGTTTAATTCTTTCTACAAAAGGTATGCCCACGCTCTAACAAATAAGTGAAGCAAAATAGCATTCTACAAATGGCGGTTTTCTATGTAAGGAGAAACAGGCAATCCAAACTTCAAATGATATAAGCGAAGCACATGAAGCATTCTATAAAGCCATACTCAAAAGATATAAGTGAAGTGCAATGAGAATTCTATAAATCAACCAAGGACTATCTCATACTAGCATGGTGCATAAAAGAAAAATGAAAACTAAATGCAAAATATGCTCCGAGATTGCACATATCACATCAACGAAACGAATCTGAAAACATACCGATACTTGTTGAAGAAAGAGGGGATGCCTTCCGGGGCATCCCCAAGCTTAGACGCTTGAGTATCCTTGAATATTTACTTGGGGTGCCTCGGTCATCCCCAAGCTTGAGCTCTTTCCTCTCTTCCTTCTTCTCACATCAAGACCTTCTCGATCATCGAACACTTCATCCACACAAAACTTCAACAGAAAACTCGGTAAGATCCGTTAGTATAATGAAGAAAATCACTACTCTAAGTATTGTTGAAAACCAATTCATATTTTGTTTTTGCAATGTTTCTACTGTAATATAACTTTTTCATGGCTTAATCCACTGATATGAATCGATAGTTTCATCAAAACCAGCAAACTATGCATCAAAAACAGAATCTGTCTAAAACAGAACAGTCTGTAATAATATGAACATTCACCATACTTCTGATACTTGAAAAGTTCTACCAAAATTAGGAAAAATAAACAATTTGTATAGGAAGACAGTGCAAAACGAATCAGAACCATTTGGCGTTCCAGCAAAAAACGTAAAATCGCGCACTACAGCCAAATTTTCTGTCCTGCACCGTACAAACCATCAAGCAAATGTAAACATCCTAAAGGCAAACCTTGGCACATTATTTTTATAATACAATGGAATTGTACAAGGGGATAATTATTTTTATTGAAAAGTTTCTGTAATAAAGATTCACAAAGTTTCCGTGAGCATGAACAAAGTTCAAGGCTAGCTCCCACTTCAACAATGCTTGTCTTTCTCACTTTTGCTTTCCTTTTTGAAAAAGTTTTGGGTTCCCCTCTTTATTTTTGTTGTTTTTAAACTAATTAAAAGCACTCAACAGAAATAAATGACTCTCTAAAACTTCTGGGTTGTCTCCCTGGCAATGCTTTCTTTAAAGCCATTAAGCTAGGCATATAGTGCTTAAGTAGTGAATCCACCCGGATCCCAAGGTATATCAAAGCCAATTTTAATTAACAATGATTTGTAATTTAGTAGTGAGCACAAAGTAACATATATCATGTAACAACGAAGTCTAACTCTCTTCTTATGCATTGGCATGTCATAAAAGAACAATTCATGCACACATAGTAAAGGCCAATGCATAGTATAAACAGTTTCTTGCAATTTTATCATGTGGGAAACATAGAGAGGTGGAGATATAGTTCCTCTCTCATAATAATTGCAAGTAGGAGCAGCAAGCACATGCATATTATATTCATCAAAATCATCACGTGCAACGGTAAAAGGCAACCCATCAATATAATCCTTAATAAGGGCAAACTTCTCTGATATAGTGTAGTCAGGAGAATTCAAAAAGATAATAGGACTATCATGTGTGGGTGCAATAGCAACAATTTCATGTTTAACATAAGGAACTATAGCAAGTTCATCTCCATAAGCATAATTCATATTGGCATCTTGGCCACAAGCATAGCAAGCATCATCAAAAAGGGATATTTCAAGAGAATCAACGGGATCATAACAATCATCATAGCAATCATCCTTCGGTAAGAAAGAAGGGAAATTAAACAATGTATGAGTTGAAGAGTTACTCTCATTAGAAGGTGGACACGGGTAGCAAATCCGCTCTTCCTCCTTTTGTTCTTCGCTCTCCTCCTCATCTTTTTCATCCAATGAGCTCACAGTTTCATCAATTTCTTCTTCCATAGACTCCTGCAAAATATTAGTCTCTTCTTGGACAGCGGAGACTTTCTCAATAAGCGCATTAATATAGGAATTATATTCATAATTATCATAGCAATATTTTAAGATAGCTAAATTTTCAGGCCTATAAACATCATCATCATAAGCTTCATGCTTTTCAAACAAAGATTCAATTTCATAAGCACCCTTAAAAGCAACAAATTCTTCTATTTGTTCCACATCGTAGTAATCATATATACCATTAGAATAAGAAGCTAAGGTTTCATTATCATTAAATTCACATGAAAAGGGAAGGTGTGGAGCCTTCACCTTAGAGCAACAAGTATAATCATATCTCAAGCATAGTTGCCTAGCATACCAATTCAATATATGAATTTGATCCCATAATAGTTTCCCTTTTTGTGTCAAGCGGTAATCCCTAAAGTATTCACGTTGAATGGGGTTTTCTCAGGATTATTAAAGTAGTACATAATATTTTTCACATAACCAACATAGAGGGTTTTAGGAGGTTCCCCATCTACATGAGTAGCAAGTACACCTAATTTTTTTGGTATTTTGTGTTCCATATCCATAACTAAAGATAGAGAACAACTAAGAACAACAAATAAAAATTACTTAGTGATAAAGCAAACAAGCACACACGAGAATATTCACCCCACGCTATTGCTCCCCAGCAACGGCGCCAAAAAAGGTCTTGATAACCCACAAGTATAGGGGATCGCAACAATTTTTGATAAGTGAGAGTGTCGAACCCAACGAGGAGCTAAAGGCATAAGAAATATTCCCTCAAGTTCTATCGACCACCGATACAACTCTATGCACGCTTGATGTTTGCTTTACCTAGAACAAGTATGAAACTAGAAGTACTTTGTAGGTGTTGTTGGATAGGTTTGCAAGATAATAAAGAGCAAGTAAATAAAAAGTAGGGGCTGTTGTAGGTAAAGAAGCAATAAAGTAAATATAGCGAGTGTGGAAAAGTGGTGGTAGGAGTTGCGAAATTGCCCCTAAGCAATTGACTACTTTACTAGACCGATAGCAAGTATTATGTGGGAGAGGCCACTGCTAGCATGTCATCCCTGACTTGGAATTCTATGCACTTATGATTGGAACTATTAGCAAGCATCCGCAACTACTAATGTTCATTAAGGTAAAACCCAACCATAGCATTAAGATATATTGGTCCCCCTTCAATCCCGTATGCATCAATTTCTATGCTAGGTTGAAGCTTCTGTCACTATTGCCCTCCAATACATAGTCCTATCAACATACAACTAACCCTAGGGTGTGATCCACGCGCGCAATCATATGATGGGCACCAAAGGACAACAACATAACCACAAGCAAATTAAATCAATCATAGCAATTCATCAACCACCGATAGGACAACGAAAATCTACTCGGACATCATAGGATGGCAACACATCATTGGATAATAATATGAAGCATAAAGCACCATGTTCAAGTAGAGGGTACATCGGGTTGCAGGAGAGTGGACCGCTGTAGATAGAGGGGGGAAGGTGATGGAGATGTTGGTGAAGATGGCGGAGGTGTTGGTGTAGATCGCGGTGATGATGATGATGATGGCCACGACAGCGTTCCGGCGCCACCGGAAGAGAAGGGGAGAGGGGGCCGCTTCGTCTTCTTCTTCCTTGACCTCCTCCCTAGATACGAGAAGGGTTTGCCCTCTGTTCCTTGGCCTCCATGGCATGGGAGGGGCGAGAGCCCCTCTGAGATTGGATCTGTCTCTCTGTCTCTCTCTGTTTCTGTGTTCTCAGATTCTTCCCCTTCACCGTTTCTTATATTCCCGAAGATTCGTAACTCCGATTGGGCTGAAATTTTAATCTCTATCCGGATATTAGCTTTCTTGAAGTGAAAGAAGGGCATCA
>NC_041388.1:406854635-406874943 GCF_002162155.2 Triticum dicoccoides | reverse complement strand
CGGGCACCGTCTCGCGTGGATTTTTCTTCCCAAAAATCATATATATTCTAGAAAAAATCTCCATCAGTTTTTATCCCGTTTGGACTCCGTTTGATATGGATATTCTGCGAAACAAAAAACATGCAACAAATAGGAACTGGCACTGGGCACTGGATCAATATGTTAGTCCCAAAAATAGTATAAAAAGTTGCCCAAAGTACATGAAAGTTGTATAATATTGGCATGGAACAATAAAAAATTATAGATACGACGTAGACGTATCAGTAAGGAAAAATCAGTTTTCCTCTGTATCTTTAAAACTGCATCATTGTACTAACTGTCTCATAAAATCTTTCTTAGTGGTCAAGCCAAGTCCAAGAAGGCCAAGGTGATTAAACCGGTGGAAGACTCGTCAGTTCCTGCACCTGAACCGGCCATGCCAACTTCTCCCCCTCGAATTGAAGCACCAGAAGACCCGGCTGTTGATACTCAATTGGATCCTCCTGAGCCGTCAGCTGATGATACCATTGTTAATCCCTCTACCGCCAGACCATCCAGTTCAGCTAACCCGCCAACATCTTCTGATCATGACGTTCTGATCACTGGCAGCAGATCTGTTGTGCTGGGTAATCCAACTATGCTAGCTAGGCATTCTGCCAAACAAGAGGCCTTAGAAAGGCAGAAAGTACAGCTTGATATCTCTCGCTATACTCATCTGAATGCTAGTGACATACTGTCCGGCTATCTCAGTCATGTGCATTCCAGCCGTGAGTCGGAAATTGAGATGGTCAAGCAATTACAGCTAAAATATGAGGTATGTTTTCCGGCTTACTTATACTCTGACAGCCCCCAAGTCTTCAGATGATGATCCTGAATGATTTGTAGACTTTATGATATAGGTTGATACTTTGCCTCTGAAAGGCCAATAGAGTAGCATAAACTTGACCTGTAGTCCCCAAGAGCCAGCTCAATTTATCATAAATGAATCGGTACTTAACTTCATAACTGTCTTTTGCTAGTCCCAATAAGTATTGCAATCCTGCTCAATCTTGATAAACTTTATGAATATCATGCATTAGCCCCCAAGTGCCAAGTGTTGTTACTTTGTAGAACACTTGGGAGTTGAAATATATAAGAGTCATAAAAAATTGCTTTGGCAGACATTAGCCCCCAAGTGTCAAGTGGTATTGCGATGCAAAGCACTTACGACTTGAACCCTTATAACTTTTAGTTTAAACCTTGACACACCTGTATATGTTTTGTAGAACGCCTTATCTGAATTGGGCTCCCAATTAACTGATGCAAAGACCCAGCTGGTAGATCAAGAGGCAGAAATCAAGTCTGCTGACTCTAAACTCCAATTGAGTCTCTCTGAGACAGAAAAATGGAAAACCAGCTTGACTGCAAAGAAGAAATCTTGGGCCGAAGAAAAAACGCGGCTAATACAACATGCTGAAACAGCTGAGGCGGCTCTTGAGGAGGTTACTACAGAGCTCACCGGCTTAAAGAACCGGGTGTCTCAAATGGTCTCCACCATCTTTGGTAAGTCATCTATATTAATCACTTATACCTTCTTTTGACCCGGAATATAAGCCACCTGCTAGACCTTTGTTGAAAATAACTCGTAGGTCCACGAAGCCAAAATCTGAGCCAAGATAGTGTGACCAAACTGAAGGCGGTTTGTACCTTAGTGGAGCAATTGTATACTGGCGCTCAACGAGCACTTGCTGCTATCTCCCCTGCCAACCAAGGACCCAACCGTCTAAGTGACATTTTGAAGAAATTATCGATCTTACCCGCCAGGTTTCAAGAGGTCAAATAATCATGTGCCAGAGCCGGGGCCTTGACTGCCCTGAGCCGCTCCAAAGCCTGGGTGTCAGATCTAGACCCGGCGGATGTAGCTAAGGGGTACCCTACTATGAGGGAAGACGGGACTCTATTTGAGCAGGATGACTTCATTGCCTGCGTGAGGGGAGTTCGACCTCAAGCTACCGTTCTTGGAGATGAGACCAACATTGACAAATATCAGTCGGGTTTTGATTTGGAGAATAAGAAGATGGCGACTCCCTCTTATAAAGTGAAGGATCTTATCCCACCGGTTCACTAACATACATTTGCCCCAGAGATTGACCCGACCGGCTTAATTGATGATGAAGCTGAGTTCATTGCTCTAAACGGCTTTGACTGGTCTAATTCCGGCTTTCAACCAGTGGAGGGAGATGAACCGGCCAGAGGGGAGTCATAACCATCTGAACAATCCTGCTTTTAGCTTAGGACCTGTTTTAAGAGAGAGAAACAATAACCTTTTGGACTCTTTAATGCCTTGTAATAGGTTAGTTTAAAAACTGCATATTTTGCCTATGCCATCGTGCATAAGATATCGCGTATGACTCTTTGCTCCTGATGTCAATATATATATGCGTCACATCTATGGTTATATCTGCAATGTTTTAACTTTGCTCCTACAAAAAGTGAAAGAGCTGGCCTGGCGGTTTAACACCGGACAGGTCAAAAACACCCGGTATATGTTTTTATTTGAAAAGATAAATAAGGTTGAAAAAACCTATTCATGAACAACACTGTCATACCTGTGTTTCTGCACTGCCGGTTTCCATGATCCGGATGATGAGGTTGATGACCCAATCTTTTTGAGAAGTCAATGATTCCATACACCTGATGACTATCATGCCTTTGGCGGCTTATTGTCAAATAATCAAGCCGGCTTGAATAAAAACCATACTGATAATTTAAATTTGAGACAATAAAAAACTAGTAAGATAAAATAGCAGATTTCCAACAACATAAATTTGGGGGTTTTTGATTCGAATACGATCAGTAAACCGGACCAAAGGGGTTAAGCTAAGATTCGAATACGATAATATAGCCCCCAGTGGCTTTAGCGTTGCGCCGATCAAGAGGGTACCGACAGCTATGTTCTCTTTGGTTCGAATACGACCTATGTTTGAACAGGAAGCCCCCAAATGACCTTGAGAGGTTTTTAACGACCCTGATTCGAATACGATCCAAGTCGGACCCAAAAAGGGGTTAAGCTATGATTCAGATACGATCAAGAAGCCCCCTAGTGAGTTTGGCTTTGAGCCGATCAAGAGGGTTACAACAGCTATGTTCTCTTTGGTTCAAATACGACCTATGTTTGAACAGGAAGCCCCCAAGTGATCATGAGGTTTACAGCTAGATTCGAATACGATCATAAGCCGGACCAAAAAGGTTAAGCTAGATTCAGATATGATCAACTCCTTAATAGTCATTTAAATAATGAAAATAGTAAAGATATATGATCTTTGAAGAGGAAAAAGACAGAGGTCCTACTTTATTACTTATCATATTATATACAACGTCAAAGTATGTACATGACGAGAGCCGGTAGCTCAGGTGTAGTATGGCCGAAGCTGAGCAATGTTCCATGGCCGGCGGGTCTCCTCCTCTGACTTACGTGAGTCTTTGTGCTCTTCAACGTCAATGAGGTAATATGACCCGTTGTTTAAATTCTTGCTGACCACAAAGGGTCCTTCCTGATGAAGCTATGTACCTAGGGTAGGGCCATGGATTTGTCCAACATACCCTCCCCAAGGAAATCTCTATAAAGAATCAGAAGCAGTCGAAGAGAAACCATCATCCACTCGACCACAAAGATGTGCTCACTCGACCTCCTTGAAGACACTCGACCACCAGAAGATGGGAAACCTTTCACTCTGCAACGGTCAGGGTTTAAACCATAGCTTTATGAGTGTTTACAACACTTTACTTCAGACGTTACCAGTAACGTTCCCCCTTTATGGGCATTGAACCTGTGTAACGGAGGGGAGCTGGGGTCCTGGCGCACTCTATATAAGCCACCCCCTCCTCTGGGACAGAGGTTCGCACTTTCTATAATTCACATGCATATATTCAGTCGACCGCCTCCGGGCTCCGAGGCGTAGGATTGTTACTTCTTCCGAGAAGGGCCTGAACTCGTAAAACTCGTGTGTACAACTCCTCCATAGCTAGGGTATTGCTTATACATTCCTACCCCCCCCCCCTATTCTACTGTCAGTCTTAAAACCACGACAGTTGGCGCCCACCTTAGGGCAGGTGTCTTAGCGACTTGTTGGAGAAGTTGCAATTTTTCCGATCCCCTTCATCATGGTTCCAGGCGGAGGTTTGCTTGAGGGCCACGAGATCCGTCTCGGCGCGCTCGTGTTTGTCGCCGACGACTCCGCTTGGCTTCAGGAGGCTCCACTCGATGCCGACGCGCTCCCTGCCCGCGGGGCGACGCACTTTCGCGCGTGCGTCCGTGGCGTCCTCCTGCGGTAGCCGTCGACCCAGTATCAGTCGACTCTAGCAGCTTTCCCCCTTCCTGCGGCCCGCTGGAGCAAACGCTCTGGTCGGTCGAGGCTTCAGCGGTGGGTGAAGCATGCGGTGGCCCGCCAGTCGGCCACCCCTCAAGTCGCGGCAATCGAGCCCGACGAAACTCTCTACGGCCTGTTCGATCTGTCAACTGGCTCCGTAGAGACCGCATCCGAGTGCGACGGCAGCGACCCGGCGGCAGAAGTCCTGATGGTCAATGGACCACGTAGCCCTCCTGGCTTCAACCGTGAAGACGGAGGCAACGGGAACGGCGATCCGTCACGCGTTCACGAGGAGTACCGCCCCGAACCCCTCTCCTCGCAGCAGAGGGAGGAACTTCACAGCCAGAACATGGATGCACTGCATACTCCTATAGTTGGAGAAACCCCTGAGGCCCAGGCCTTGGAGCAGGCGCGCTTGGCCAACCTGGCTGAGCGCACTTGACTGGAGAACCTCCAGCGTGCGCTCGATGATCACGCTCGGCAGCGTGCTCCCGAATCCAGTCGACACCAACTTTTTCCTCTTCCGACTCAGGTATACCGAACCTCGATCCAGAATCTTGCAGCTGCTGCGAGGATAGCGGAGTCGATTCAACCTTCCCAGTCAGAAGCTGGCCGAGGTCTGGTGCAAATCCGAGCCTTGCTCCGGGCAGCGGGGGAGCAAAATACAGTCGTATCTCAGTCGCGGAATAAGATCCATAGCAGATCCGTGATTGCAGACACAGTTCAATCGGCCCATAGCCCAAGATCGCCCCCGAGGCGTGAGGGACATGGAGATCGACGTGATCAGTACAGGAACCGAGAGCAGTATGATCACCAAGCCGATCGCGATGATCGCCGTCGAGTGCCCACGCCTCCTCCAAGGAGTGGGTCATACGTGCCTCGGCAACATGAAGACAGACGCCCTCACAGTGTCGGACGAGGTATTCCAGTCGACCCCAGGGAGGCAGGCTTTGATGCGAGATCTATTCTTGTTCAGGGCTTGGTCGACAGAAGCAGAGCTCACCGAGAGGGCCATGACAGGGGTCCACAAACCAGCAACAGAGCGCATGTCTCAGGTCCAGAGTGCTTCAGCAGAGCTATCAGAGCTGCGGTGATTCCCCCCAACTTCAGGTTGGCGACTGGAGTCTGTAAGTTCACTGGTGAGTCCAAGCCTGACACTTGGCTTGAAGACTACCGAGTGGCTGTCCAGATTGGTGGCGGCAATGATGAAGTGGCCATGAAACACCTTCCTCTGATGTTGGAGGGCTCGGCTAGAGCATGGCTGAATTAGTTGACGCCTAGCAGTATTTATACTTGGGAAGATCTCGCCCGAGTGTTTGTCAGAACATTTGAGGGCACTTGCAAACGGCCGACAGGTTTGACAGAATTACAGTGTTATGTCCAGAAACCGAATGAAACTTTGAGGGATTATATCCAGAGATGGATCACCCTACACCACACGGTAGAAGATGTGTCAGATCATCAGGCAATTTGCGCCTTTAAGGAAGGTGTCAGGTATCGGGAGTTGAATATGAAATTCGGCCGGACAGGAAATATGACCCTGGCTCGGATGATGGAAATTGCCACTAAGTATGCCAATGGTGAAGAAGAAGAACGACTCCGAAGTGGCAAGCACAAAGCAGTCGCCCACGAAGCCGAAGGAGGAAACTCTGGTCGGAAACAAAAGCGCAAGGCCGAGCCAGCTGCTCCTGGCGAAGCCTTGGCTGTGGTTCAAGGAAAGTTCAAGGGGAAGCCCAAGGGGCTGTGGAACCCCAAGAAAGTAAAAGATCAAGATGGAAATGATGTGTTGGATTTGCCGTGCCACATCCACATCCGGGTCTGCCTTAGTAGCCCCCGAACCAGGCTTCAATGACGATGAGTCCGGCGCATTGTTGTCTTCGGCATTGCAATGCGGGTTCTTCTCCAACTTTCAAGTGCTCGTAAGCAGTGTTCGGCTCCATGAATGTTGAACCTCATGGCTTCTGTGCCCAATAAGGGCCTTCTCCCATGTGTCGAACAAATACGAGGTGCCAGGGCATTTTTACCTTCACCCCCTAGCCAGATAAATAAATTGTCTATTAAAGGAATGGGGATTCTTAGATCCGATCCATACCATCCTCCCCCAGCGAGAATTCATCAGAGCATGTTTCGGAAAGATCCATTCTAGCATGGCCGACCTCCGCAGCTCCTCCTCCCGTCCCTGTAGCCCTAAGCCCAGTGATTGGGAGAGGTGTTCAGTCCCGCATAGTCGATTAGTCGAGCTGCAGACTAAGGGATTTCTTCCTCCGACGTATATGGTGCCCGTTCGAGCCGGGCTTGCCACCTATAATGGTGGGGCGCAAGCGGAGAGCTTTCGTTGTCCCTCCATGGGGGAACGGGTCTGCCTTGTTCCTTACTTACTAAGGGGACTCGGATTTCCAATTCTTCCATTCATCCGCGGGCTCCTGGAGTTCTACGGCCTCCAATTACACAATCTCACCCCTGCCTCCATTCTACATATCTCTAGCTATGTTGCTCTCTGCGAGTTGTTCCTGGGCTGCGAGGCTCACTTTGAGCTGTGGAAAAGGCTATTCTGCCTTGTCCCTCACACACAAAGGGAATCACTTTATCAAGTGGGCGGAGCTGAAATATGGCGCACCGCCGATATCGGATACCTGTCCGGTACCCCGAAGAAGACGTCCGAAGACTGGCCTTCAGAATGGTTTTATATGGAGGACGTCCCCCTTCCAGACCCTGTTCAGCGGGGTCTTCCTGAGTTCAACAATGCTCCTTTGACGAAGCGCTGAAGTTGGTGCCCACGGAGCCCCCAGGCGGAAGACAACGAAGAAGTCCTGTATCTGATGAACCGGATCAAAGCACTGGCTCGATCAGGATTGACAACAATCGAAGTTATGTCGATTTGCATAATGCGGGGAGTGCAACCACCTCAATATCGTGGGCACCCCTTGTGGTGTTACAACGGGGCGGATGACGCCACCCGCTGTGGGCGTAAGGGTCCGGACAATGCTGCCGCTCTAGCAAAAATTATGTCCGAACTGTTCGAGGGTGAGGAAGAGGAGTTCACCCGCATCAAGCCACGGGATGGATTCTCCATGTACAAACCTCCAAGCTGGGTAAGTTATATCTCCCTGCCCCCATTTTTCCCGCATTCTTAGTCGTAAGTATTCACCTTGCCACTTTGCGGCAGGAACTACGAAAAGCCATAAAGGAGGTCAGCAACCCTTCTCCACAACCAGAGGAACCTGACCGGGCCCTCGATTCCGGACTTGAGGAAGATCCGGTTATCTCCGTGGAACTGATAGACCGGTAGTTCTACCAGTTAAGCTGCGATGATGCCCTGGTGGCCATTACGGCCGACTATCCCGGACTGCTCCCTGCATCGCAGGTAAGAAAAATCAAAAAGTTCCAACTCCAAAACTAGGATCCCCTTTTAGGCACTTCACCTACCATATACACATGGCATCTTTTACAGGGAAGGCATTCGGGACGCCCTGCCGAACCCGCAGCAACTCGCCAACAAGAGGTAATGAGGCCGGGTAGGCCAAAAAGGAAGGCGGTCAGGACAGAGACGCCGGCGCAAAGGTATAGGAAAAACCCCTCTCCGTGGTTGTCGTATTTCTCAAAATGTAATGACGCTCGCGTTTCTTTAACAGAAAGAACGCTCGCCGGAATATGTCCGGTGATGCTGTCAATCAAGCTTCCACCAGTCGGGCGCCAGGACCGGACATGGAGGCGGAAGCCGATATGGGGCAGGCGCCGGATAATCCCCCTATAGAGGATGCAGATAGATTATCCGCTACAAACTCAGAAGTGGAAAGTGCCATGAATCATAGGGGCCGTCGGGCCGTACTTTGCGACGCTTGTTTCTCACCAGAGGCATTCGACGCCTTCAATTCTGGAGAGGCGTACCTCCATGCTGCTCAAGATGGTCTAGCCAGAGCCACGGATCAGTATGTAAAGGATGTACGGGTGAGTAAATCTGGCGGTTTACATGTATCAGTAGCCCCTGAGACTTGAAACAGTTAGCAAAACTAATTTAAGGATCATCTTTAATGTGCAGGTTCTTACAGAGAAGAATACTAGGTTGTCCCAGGAGCTGGAGGAATGCAAGACCAAACTGGGGGCCGCTCTTGCCGCATTGCAGGAACAGAAAAAGCCTCCCGCTGGCAACATTTACTTTAAAGAATGATGGTTGCCATATAGTGTGCGGCATGTCTACAGATCTAACAGTTGATTTTACACATCAATCCGGAGAAAATCCGGGGGACCAGCATGTTATGCGGCAGCTAGAGGTTGGCAAACGCGTGCTGACTAAGGTTATGCTGGAGAAAAACAATCTCCAGGACGCCAATATTAAGCTGAACGTGGAACTAAAAGACGTTCGGGGCCAGCTTGCGGACTCCGAGAAGGAGAATAAGCGGCTTCGGCGCGACATTTTCAGTAAGTGTTTGAACGAATCCTTTTTAAAGGAGTTCGGCGAAGAAGCTGACTAACAGCATTATATCTGTAGGTATGCTGATGGGTCATCCCACGGAGGAAATGCCCGGGTCTGCGGGTGATCTTCTGTCCGAGCTGTCACATCTACACAAACAAGTTCGGCAGGTGATGCAGGGCGTTGCCCAGGCCTTGTGGCCGTCCGTCTCCCTGCCATAAGGCGTTACAGAGCTTGCGGAGAAGCTGAAGGGAGCACAGCGGCGCTTCCGTTTATGGAAAATATCAGCCTGCCGGCAGGGTGCCAGAGAAGCATGAGCCATGGTGAAGACGCGGTATACCAGGGCAGACCCAAATCACATGGCCGAGGTCGGACCTGTGGGGCCCGACGGAAAAGAGATCCCCATTAGCTTAGTTTATGGGCAAGTAGAATTAGCCGCAAAGTATTCTCAACAAGATTGTAAGCTAGACCGCATGTTGGATGGTATAGAGGAGGAATTTAGTCAGTCCGCATGACTATGTAATTAAAGTGACATGTATGATGCCTTCTAGTCGGATTATAGATCATTTGTTGTTGCGGACCTTTTCGCTTCAACCTCCGGGCCCGATAGTCCGGAGTGAATCCGAATACCCGCTCAGTTATATAAAATCGGGGTATCCGTGGAGACCAGGCGTAGGGGTCATTAGTGCTTTATCAGACAAGTGCCCAACTAATTATGTTATATTACATGGGTAGTAAGAAACATCTTCAGGGAGAATAGTTCCGTTAAGGGTTCCTTTCCCTGGGTAAGCATGCCCTAAAGTGCATGTCCGGACTGCGATGAGAAACGCAGAAAAAGCATCTGGGGCAGATATGAATAGTAAATAAAAATCATATTTTGTTCACCGACCGAATATTCCCTTAAGAACGCTAGCTTTCGGCTTCACCCAATCTGAGTACACATCCGGCTGACCCAGCAGTAACAATTGCAGAGGTGCTCCCCTTATGCCCTAGCCGAATTAACGGGAACGTAGGGCATAAATACAAGAGCCAGGCAACCCAGCTTGGCCAAAACTTAAGTCATATTGATGCATATAATGGTGAAAAAAGGTACATGCGGAAGTATAACACATGTGTTGGGCGTGAGGCCCAGATAAATAATTTAAGCTTCTATGAAAGAAGCCCCCAGGTATGAAGAGTGCGGCTAGCGCATCTGTAATGTACAAGCGAGGCACAATGCGACCCTTGAAGGCCTAGAGAAATAATAAAAGAAAGAAAGAAAGGGAAATAAGACAGATGATGTATATGTAGAAAATGGACAAAGGGAGAGGATTAACATAGAGTCCCGTGCTAGGCGTAGAATCTTCGGAGCCTGGCCGCATTCCATGGGTTCGGCTCGAGTTGATTAGTCGATGCATCCCGCAGTCGGTACGCTCCACCGGTCAGAACTTGGTCAATAATGAAGGGACCTTCCCATTTGGGCTCGAGCTTGTTCTTTTTCTTATCCGGCAGGCGTAGAACTAGTTCGCCAACGTTATAAGTTTTGGCCCGTACTTCCCTGCTTTGGTATCTGCGAGCATGTTGCTGATAAAATGTGGAACAGGCTTTGGCTACGTCGCGCTCCTCCTCCAAGGTGTCCAGACTGTCCTGCCGATCAAACTCGGCTTCTCTTTCTTCGTACATGCGCACTCGAGGTGAGTCATGAATTATGTCACAGGGCAAGACTGCCTCTGCGCCGTACACCATAAAGAAGGGTGTATATTCGGTACTACGATTCGGCATGGTCCGCAGCCCCCAGAGTACGAAGTCGAGCTCCTCTACCCAGTGCGTGTCAGACTCCATTAAGGAACGCACTAATCTGGGTTTAATGCCGCTCATTATAAGACCGTTTGCTCTCTCAACTTGACCGTTGGTTTGTGGGTGATAGACTGAAGCATAAACGAGCTTGATGCCCATTTTGCTGCACGAGAGTTTTACCTCGTCGGCCATGAAGTTCGTGCCATTGTCAGTGATGATGCTATGGGGGACTCCATAACGGTGTATGACCCCGGATATGAAGTATATCACCAGTCCGGATTCGGCTGTATTAACAGGTTTGGCCTCTATCCATTTGGTGAATTTATCCACCATGACCAGTAAGTATTTTTTCTTGTGGGTTCCCCCTTTAAGGGGTCCAACCATGTCAAGCCCCCAGACCGCAAAGGGCCATGTAATGGGGATTGTTTGGAGGGTGGTGGGTGGCATGTGGCTTTGATTTGCAAAGAGCTGGCAACCGGCGCAACGTTGGACCAAGTCCTGTGCGTCTGCCCGGGCTGTTGGCCAATAGTATCCTGTGCGGAAGGCCTTGCTTACAAGGGCCCGGGCTGCGGTGTGATGACCGCCGAGTCCGGCAAGAATTTCTGCCAAAAGATTCCGCCCTTCCTCTTCGGAGATGCACCTTTGAAGGACTCCGGTAGTGCTTTTTTTGTACAATTCTCCCTCATGGACCCTGTATGCCTTGGATCGCCGCACTATGCAGCGTGCCTCATTTTGGTCCTTCGGAAGTTCCTGTCTAGTTAGGTAGGCCAGGAATGGTTCTGTCCACGGGGCAATAATGGCCATTATTACATGGGCTGAAGGTGTTATTTCGGTGGCAGAGCCTCCGATTGTGTCAGAGTATTCGGTTTCGGGCATTTTGGCCGGGTCCGGACTATTGTCACCCGTGTCTCCTTCCCATACTATGGATGGCTTGAACAACCTTTCCAGAAATATGTTGGGGAGGGGACCGTATCGCGTTTTGCGCCGAAGCGGGCGAGGACATCCGCCGCCTGATTGTTTTCCCGAGCCACATGGTGAAATTCGAGCCCCTCGAACCGAGCTGACATTTTTAGGATGGTGTTTCGATAGGCCGCCATTTTTGGATTCTTGGCATCAAAGTCTCCATTTATTTGGGATATTGCAAGGTTTGAATCCCCACGCACCTCCAGGCGTTGAATGCCCATGGAGACTGCCATCCGAAGACCATGCAACAGAGCTTTGTATTCGGCTGCATTGTTGGAGTCTGTATACAATATTTGCAGTACATACTGAACAGTAACCCCGGTTGGGGATGTCAGTAAGACGCCAGCCCCTAGACCGGCCAGCATTTTAGAACCATCGAAGTGCATGATCCAGTTGGAGTATGCGCCGTACTCTTTAGGGAGTTTGGCCTCCGTCCATTCGGCGACGAAGTCGGCCAATACTTTCGATTTAATGGCTCGTCGAGGTTTGTATGTTATGTCGAACGGGAGGAGCTCAATGGCCCATTTGGCAATCCGGCCCGTAGCGTCGCGGTTGTTTATAATATCATTAAGTGGCACTTCCGAGGCTACCGTAATCAAACACTCTTGAAAGTAGTGTCGTAGCTTCCGGGACGCCATGAATACCGCATAGGCTATCTTTTGATAATGTGGGTACCGTGATTTGCATGGAGTGAGGACAGTGGATACATAGTATACCGGCTTTTGGAGAGGGAATTTATGTCTGGCAGCTTCTCATTCGATGACGAGCACTGTGCTTACAACTTGATGAGTTGCCGCAATGTATAACAGCATTGGTTCACCAATGTTTGGCGAGCCAGGATTGGGTTGGTTGCCAAAATGGCCTTTATTTCTTCCAATCTGGCTGTGGCAGCGTCCGTCCACTCGAAGTGTTCGGTGCGCCAAAGAAGGCGATAAAGGGGTAAAGCCTTTTCTCCTAAGCGGGAGATAAAGCGGCTTAGAGCCGCCACACATCCAGTTAACTTCTGGATTTGTTTGAGGTCTGTTGGTGTAGCCAACTATGACAAAGCTCAGATTTTGGCCGGATTAGCTTCGATACCTCTACTGGAGACAATGAAACCCAGGAGCTTTCCGGCTAGTATGCCGAAAACACATTTTTCTGGATTGAGCTTGATGTCGTATGTTCGGAGGTTGTCGAATGTGAGCTTCAAGTCGTCTATCAAAGAGTCGACGTGTTTGGTTTTGACAACCACATCGTCTACGCATGCCTCTACTGTTTTGCCGATTTGTTTCTCCAGACATGTCTGAATCATGCGCTGATATGTTGCGCCGGTGTTCTTGAGCCCAAAAGGCATTGTGTTAAAACAGAAGGGACCGTATGGTGTGATGAATGTCGTTGCGGCTTGGTCGGACTCCGCCATCTTGATTTGGTGGTAACTGGAGTATGCGTCGAGGAAACACAATGACTCGTGTCCTGCGGTAGCATCAATGATTTGAACGATGCATGGGAGGGGGAAGGGATCCTTTGGACAAGCTTTATTGAGGTCTTTGAAATCGACACAAAGGCGCCAGGATTTGTCCTTCTTTGGTACCATCACCAGGTTTGCTAGCCAGTCCGGGTGTTTTATTTCATTGATGAATCCGGCCTCCAATAACTTGGCTAGTTCTTCTCCCATGGCCTGTCTCTTAGGTTCGGAGAAACGCCGACGAGCTTGCTTGACCGGCTTGAATCCCTTTAGGATATTGAGGCTATGCTCGGCCAGCCTGCGTGGGATTCCTGGCATGTCTGAGGGATGCCAGGCGAATATGTCCCAGTTCTTGCGCAGG
The DNA here is from genome assembly GCF_002162155.2 of Triticum dicoccoides. Lineage (NCBI taxonomy): Eukaryota > Viridiplantae > Streptophyta > Magnoliopsida > Poales > Poaceae > Triticum > Triticum dicoccoides. Next base: position 406,861,660 of record NC_041388.1, on the reverse strand, counting down.
AACTCTCGTAGTGCGGCTTCCATAGCGGGGCTTAACTGTGCCCCGATGGAGGCTGTTTTTGTAGGGTCTGTTGGGTGGACTTGGAATTTGACTATTTCATCCGCTGGTTTAAAAGAGGTGGACTTAGATCTCTTGTCGAGTATCACGTCGTCCTTGTCCACTGTGGAGCGTAGCATCGTTAATTCCTCGGCCGAGAGGGCTTCGGATAATGCCTCGAGGGCCAACGCGGCTATTTTGTTTTCGGCGCGGAGTGTTGTGTCCGGATCGCTAGCGAGAGTGATGATTCCGTTGGGCCCGGGAATTTTGAGCTTCATGTACCCGTAATGGGGTACGGCTTGGAAGATTGTTAATGCCTCCCGTCCTAAAAGAGTGTGATAACCGCTGCTGAACAGGGCCACTTGGAATGTAATTTCTTCGGACCTGTAATTATCCGGCATGCCGAATACAACATCTAGTGTGATTTTCCCAGCACAGCGTGCTTCCCGACTGGGGATGATTCCTCTAAAGGTTGTGCTACTTTGCTCAATGTGGTTCCAGTCTATTTCCATCTTTTGAAGAGTTTCCTCATAGATGAGGTTTAATCCGCTGCGCCGTCCATGAGTACTTTGGTGAGTCGAAAGTCGTCCCCGATTGGACTGAGGACCAGTGCGGCCGATGCTCGGGCTGTTCGGAATTTAGGTTCATCACTGGCGTTGAAGGTGATAGCTGTGTCACTCCATGGATTTATTGCTGCTACGTGGCAGATTTCGGCCATACTGCGGAGTGTTCGCTTGCGTCTATTATTTGACGTGAAGGTCTCAAAGACCATTAACACCGTATTATTATCCATGGGATGGTGCTCTATGGTATTTGGGAGAAGAAGATCCTCACCACTTTTGGCCACCTGCCGGAGTATCCAACATGCTCTAAGGTTGTGCGTTGGTATTGTGTCCATTGTACTATGAATTTTGCAGGGTCCGTTGAGCCATCCCTCCAGTACGGTTCCATACCATGTAGAGGGGTTTTTGCTTTTTGGTAGTTGACCCGGGTGTATTGTGATAATGCACCCTTTTGTTTTGGACTGGGTTTGTATTCAGGGCCAGATTATCCCAAAAGTTTATTTCTGTTTTCCAGGCACTTTCCATCGCACAGTACTTTCGTACTATGGATGCCAAGTCAGCGAAGCGTGTTATCTCATGGCGATTTATGGCATTAAGGATTCTCTTGTCCGTGCAATTATTGCAGAAAAATAGGATTGCGTCTTCCTCACGACAGTCCTTAACCTTGTTCATCGCAAGGAGGAATCTGGCCCAATAGTGATGTACTGTTTCCTGGGGCTCTTGTCTGATGTGGGAAAGATCGCTTATGTTTGGGTGGGTGGGTGGAATTGAATCTGAACCCTCACCATATCTGGGATCCAGGGGCAGAGGAATTCCCAATTTTGGAAGTTCTGGTTCCGGGGTGTGACCCGATAATCCTGGCCCACTGCCTGACTCTACGTTCAGGGATTGGATGTTGTCCTCCCGCGAACGGGCGTCCGTCTCAGAGAGCTCGGGAATCCGGACATAGTTGGTCCTCAAGATGGAGGAAAGGTCGCCGCATTGTTCCTCCACCACTGCAATATGATGGGTGACCGGTGGAGGGTTAATCTCCCTTTGATCGGGTTTAAGCCCAATCCGGTCATAGTCCGTAGCGACTCCCAAGGCGGCGATGCGATCTAAGAGCTCGTTTAAGGAGGCGAGCTCCATTGGATCCATCTGTTCGGCGAGTGCTGATTTGACATGGAGGCTGTTTTCGATGACCCGAGAAGTCATCGCCGGCGCGGCGGCCGAACAGGCGGTCATAACGAAACCGCCTAGCTGGAGAGTTTGGCCGACAGCCAAAGCTCCCCCGATAGTAGTACCGTTTTTAAAGACGAGACGTGACATCCTTCCTTCAGGCGACGGCACAGAGGAACTCTCAATGAAAGCACCAATGTCGATGTCAAAACCGGCGGATCTCGGGTAGGGGGTCCCGAACTGTGCGTCTAGGCGGATGGTAACAGGAGGCAGGGGACACGAAGTTTTACCCAGGTTCGGGCCCTCTTGATGGAGGTAAAACCCTACGTCCTGCTTGATTAATATTGATGATATGGGTAGTACAAGAGTTGATCTACCACGAGATCAGAGAGGCTAAACCCTAGAAGCTATCCTATGGTATGATTGTATGTTGTCCTATGGACTAAAACCCTCCGATTATATAGACACCGGAGAGGGCTAGGGTTACACAAGGTCGGTTACAAAGGAGGAGATATACATATCTGTATTGCCTAGCTTGCCTTCCACGCCAAGTAGAGTCCCATCCGGACACGAGATGAAGTCTTCAATCTTGTATCTTCATAGTCTAACAGTCCAGCCAAAGGATATAGTCCAGCTGTCCGGAGACCCCCTAATCCAGGACTCCCTCAACACCACTCGGCAGTGTCGGCTCCTAATCCAGCAATTCCGAGAGAAATAGCCCAAGGAAAAGGAGAAGGAATCAGACAAGGCTGAGGATGAGGAAGGGGATGATGATGGTTATCCCCATGTGAATTCCACTCTGATGATTTTTGCTGACGTTGAGAACAAAAGTCGATTGAAAGTCATCAACAGAGAAGTGAACATGGTCGCTCTGGTGACACCCAGTTACATGAAGTGGCCACATACTGCCATTACATTCGACCAGTCTGACCATCCAGCGCACATAGCCACCCCTAGGAGGCAAGCACTGGTGGTCGACCCGGTGGTCGAAGGCACTCGTCTGACGAAGGTCCTGATGGACGGTGGCAGTGGCCTGAACATACTATACGCAGAGACGTTGAAGGGAATGGGCATTCCGATGTCTAGACTCAGTGAAAGCAATATGAGCTTCCATGGGGTCATCCCAGGCAAGAAGGCTGCATCCCTCGGTCAGATTGCGCTCGACGTGGTTTTCGGTGATTCCAAAAATTACCGCAAAGAAAAGTTGACATTTGAAGTTGTGGATTTCAGAGTGCTTATCATGCAATTCTGGGCAGGCCAGCTTATGCACGATTTATGGCTCGACCGTGTTACGTGTACCTCAAACTAAAGATGTCTGGTCCCAAAGGAGTGATCACTATCTCTGGTAATCGGAAGAAGGCAGAAGAGTGCTTCCAAAAGGGCTCAAAGATCGTCGATGCTCAGATGGATGTGGTAGAATTGCAAGAATACCAGAAAAATGCAGATCCGAGTGACTTGTTGTGAGCCAAGAAGCCAGCCACAGATTCAGCATTCCAGTCGTCCGGTGAAACAAAGTTGATTCACATTCACCCGACAGATCCCAGTGCAGCTCCGAGTCACATTTCAACCACACTCGACTCCAAATAGGAAGAAGCGCTCATCCAGTTCCTCCGTGAGAACTGGGACATCTTTGCATGGAAGCCTTCTGACATGCCGGGTGTTCCCAGGGGACTAGCTGAGCATTGTTTGCGAGTCGACCCAAAGGTGAAACCAGTCAAAGAGCATCTTCGACGGTCCACCGAGTTTATCCAAGAGATTTACCACTCCGAGTGGTTAGCCAATGTTGTCATGGTCCCAAAGAAGGACGACTCACTTCGCATGTGCATTGATTTCAGCATATCAATCGGGCCTGCCCAAAAGATCACTTTCCTCTCCCTCGCATCGACCAGATAGTCGACTCGACTGTAGGGTGCGAGCGTTTGTCCTTTTTGGACGCCTACTCCGGGTACCACCAGATCCGTCTGTACGGACCCGACGAGATAAAGACAGCTTTTATCACCACGTTTGGGTGCTTCTGTTATGTCACAATGCCATTCGGTTTGAAGAATGCCAGAGCCAGATTCATGCGGATGATTCAGAAGTGCCTGCTCACTTAGATCAGTCGGAATGTGGAAGCATACATGGATGACATTATGGTCAAGTCACCTAAAGGTTCCGACCTACTGACTGACCTTGCTGAAACATTTGCCAACCTCAGAAGGTATGATATCAAGCTCAATCCATCAAAGTGCACATTTGGAGTTCCGGGCGGAAAGTTACTTGGTTTCCTTGTTTCCGAACGAGGAATCGATGCTAACCCAGAGAAAGTGGGCGCTATACTCCGAATGAAGCGCCCTGTGCGTGTGCATGATGTCCAGAAGCTTACTGGTTGCTTGGCCGCCCTAAGTTGATTCATTTCTCGCCTCGGTGAAAAGGCACTGCCTCTTTACCGACTGATGAAGAAATCAGATAAGTTCGAGTGGACCCCAGAAGCTGATACAGCATTTGCAGAGCTAAAAGCCCTGCTTTCCACCCAGCCGGTGCTTGCTGCTCCAATCGGCAAAGAGCCTCTACTGCTTTATATAGCAGCCACTGGACAAGTCATCAGTACAGTACTTACGGTCGAGCGGAAAGAAGAAGGAAAAGCTTATAAAGTTCAACGCCTAGTTTATTATATTTCTAAAGTCCTGACCCCGTCAAAGCAGAGATATCCTCACTATCAGAAGCTTGTCTATGGGATTTACATGACCACGAAGAAGGTTGCACACTATTTCTTAGATCACTCTGTTACAGTCGTCAGCGACGCTCCATTATCAGATATTCTGCACAACAGGGATGCAACTGGTCGAGTGGCAAAATGGGCGATTGAACTCCTTCCCTTGGATATCAAGTTTGAGGCAAAGAAAGCTATCAAGTCCCAAGCAATAGCAGATTTCCTCGCCGAGTGGATCGAACAGCAACTGCCGACTCAAGTTCACTCGGAGCACTGGACCATGTTCTTTGACGGATCCAAAATGTTGAATGGTTCTGGTGCTGGGGTAGTTCTGGTATCCCCCCGAGGAGACAGGCTCAGATATGTCCTCCAAATTCACTTTGATTCCTCCAACAATGAAGCAGAATATGAAGCACTCCTGTATGGGTTGCGCATGGCCATCTCACTCGGCGTCCATCGTCTCATGGTCTATGGCGACTCAGATTTGGTAGTTAATCAAGTGATGAAGGAGTGGGACGTCAGAAGCCCAGCCATGACTGGTTACTGCAACGCGGTGAGGAAGCTTGAGAAAAAGTTTGAGGGGTTAGAGCCCCACCACATACCCCGACTGAAAAATCAAGCAGCCGATGACTTGGCAAAGATAGGTTCCAAGAGAGAATCCATTCCCAGCAATGTCTTTTTGGAGCATATTCACACGCCGACAGTTTAGGAAGATCCTTTTACTGAAGAGCCCCCGCAACCTAAGAGCGCTACAGATCCGACTGAAGTCGAGGTCCGAGCCATGGTCGACCTGATCATGGAGGTTCTAGCCATTACTCCCGACTGGACGGTGCCCTACATTGCGTACATCCTTAGGAATGAACTCCCAGAGGATGAGGAAGAGGCTCGACAGATCGTCCGTCGATCCAAGGCCTTTACTGTGATAAGAAGACAACTGTTCAGGGAAAGCATGACTGGAGTCGGTCAGAAATGCATAACACCAGAAGAAGGTCGAATGATCCTCAATGACATCCACTCGGGGTCCTGTGGTCACCATGCGTCCTCCCGGGTCATCGTGGCTAAAGCATACCGAGATGGATTCTATTGGCCACGAGCAAATGAAATGGTGAAAGATATAGTCGACAGATGTAAGGCTGCCAGTTTTACTCCGACGTGTCTCATAAGCCAGTGTCAGCCCTGAAGACCATCCCCCTCATCTGGCCCTTTGCTGTTCGGGGACTGGGTATGGTTGGACCACTGAGAACTGGCAGGAGCGGCTTCACTCATGTGCTCGTTGCAGTCGACAAGTTTACCAAATGGATCGAAGCTAAACCTATCAAGAACCTTGATGCTAGCACCGCTGTCAGTTTTATCAGAGAATTGACATTCAGATATGGAGTCCCACACAGCATCATCATGGACAACGGATCGAACTTCGATTCTGATGAGTTCAGAGTTTTCTGCGCTTCTCAAGGCACTCGAGTCGACTATGCTTCGGTCGCTCACCCGCAGTCGAACGGACAAGCAGAAAGAGCCAATGGCCTAATTCTCAAAGGACTGAAACCCCGACTGATGTGTGATCTCAAACACATAGCAGGCGCTTGGGTTGATGAACTTCCGTCAGTTCTGTGGGGTTTAAGGACAACTCCTAATCGGTTGATCGGGCGAACTCCTTTCTTTTTAGTTTATGGAGCCGAAGCTGTTCTGTCAAGTGACCTGCTCCACAACGCACCCCGAGTCGAGCTCTTCTCTGAAGAGGAAGCAGAGCAGGCCCGACAAGATGCAGTCGATCTCTTAGAGGAGGAAAGAGAGATGGCCTTGATCCGGTCGACCATTTATCAGCAAGACTTGCGTGGATTCCACGCCAGAAATGTGAAGGGTCGAGCTTTTCAAGAAGGAGATCTGGTTCTTCGAGTAGACCAACAGAGACCACACAAGCTCGCCCCGACTTGGGAAGGCCCCTTCATCATCACCAAAGTTCTCCACAATGGAGCATACCATCTTTATAGTATTGAGCATCAGAAAGACGAGCCACGAGCTTGGAACGCGGAGCTGCTCCACCCCTTTTATACTTAAGCACTCGTTCGAATAAAATGTAATAAGAAACACCTTTGTAATTTGTTTATCAAAGGCAAGAGCTTACGGTCCTCTCATTCGATTGTTGTGTTCCTATTTACTTCTGAAATCCCCCAGTGGGTGGGCTTAGTCGCGAATCCGTTTCGCCTAAGTTCGAAGGAAAATCCTACCGAGTGGAGAGCAATCCTCCCACTCGGGGGCTTAGCTGCAGTCCAGCACTCGCCTAAGTTCTCTCACTGGGAGGCTTAGCGGCAGTCTGGTACTCGCTTAAGTTTGAAAAAATCCTACCGAGTAGAGAGCCATCCTCCCACTCGGGGGCTTAGCTGCAGTCCAGCACTCGCCTAAGTTCTCTCACTAGGAGGCTTAGCCGCAGTCTGGTACTCACCTAAGTTTGAGAAAATCCTACCGAGTGGAGAGCAATCCTCCCACTCCGGGGCTTAGCTGCAGTCCAGCACTCGCCTAAGTTCTCTCACTAGGAGGCTTAGCTGCAGTCCGGTACTCGCCTAAGTTTGAAAAAATCC
>NC_041388.1:406835970-406854056 GCF_002162155.2 Triticum dicoccoides | reverse complement strand
GAGTGGAGAGCAATCCTCCCAGTCGGGGGCTTAGGTGTAGTCCAGTACTCGCCTAAGTTCTCTCGCTAAGAGGCTTAGCTGCAGTCCAATACTCGCCTAAGTTTGAAAAAATCCTACTGAGTGGAGAGCAATCCTCCCACTCGGGGGCTTAGCTGCAGTCCAGTACTCGCCTAAGTCCTCTCGCTAAGAGGCTTAGCTGCAGTCCAATACTCGCCTAAGTTTGAAACATACCCCTATCCGCAAGGGCGACGAGGTGCAGGTCGACTGCAACCTTCTCCTTCAGAACTATGGCACAAGTACAACGTACGCTCCATCCCTATCCGCAAGGACGACGAGGTGCAGGTCGACTACAACCTCCTCCTTCAGAGCTACGGCACAAATACAACGTACGCTCCATCCCTATCTGCAAGGACGACGAGGTGTAGGTCGACTGCAACCTTCTCCTCCGGAGCTACAGCACAAGTACAACGTGCACTCCATCCCTATCCACAAGGACGGCGAAGCGCAGGTCGACTGGAGCCACCACTTCAGAGCTGCAACTCCAGCGCAAAGACTATTCTGAACAGTAAGCAAAGTCCATTCGAAGGCAAGCGCAAGCACATTCGGAGATAAACCAAATTCGGATAAATCCTAAAAGTTCCAAGCAGCAAATCGAAAATATTCGGGCGTCAAGCCCGAAGGAGTTCAACGGTTACAGCAATCACTCGGCATTCTGAGGCAAATATAAAGCAGATTCAAGTTTCATAAGTTTGTTCACTCAGCCGGAGGAGGGCTGGCAGGCTCCACGAATGAGTCCAGGTCAATCCCATCAGCGATCCGAGTGGCGGCAGCAATGAAAGTCTCCATGAAGGACTGGAAGTCATGCTTTTTGGTGTTGGCGACTTTGATCGCAGCCATCTTGTCTTCACGAGCCTCCTTGCAATGGACTCGCACCAAGGACAGCGCCACCTCAGCACCACACCGGGCGGAGGATTTCTTCCATTCTTGCACTCGGTCAGGGATCTCGTTCAGTCGAGCTGTCTGGGATTCCAGGTCATTTTGAAGCGTCGCCCTCGGCCAAAGCGATGAGTCGATTCGGGAGACTACCTCCTTCAGGCGCACGAGGTAGCTTGTGGCGCTGGCGATACGGGACTCCAGTCGGAGCACATTCATTGCAGTTTCATTGCAGACTAGAGAAGTGATAGGGTCCAGACTCGTCTCAACCCTTCCAGTTTCCTCGTCGAAGTCTTGGCAGAATTCTGCAGCCAAAAGTTAGTGAATCGACCAAACAAGATCTGATCGCAAGCATCAACACAGTCAGTTTAAAAGAAATACCTTCCACCGTGAGATAGAGCTTCTTGGCAAGAGTCCTCAGATAAGCTTCCGTGTCATTCCTCTTGCAGATCGCAGACTCCAGCTTTTCATTCAGGACAACCTTGTCCTTCTTCAGACTGGTTACTTCGCGGTTAGCTTCATTAAGACAAGATTTTAGTTTGTTCACCTCCCCTTCCAACGTTCTGATTGAAGCAAGCTTCTGGTCTGCGAGAGCAGTTTTATCTTGGGCTGCTTTTTGCGCGGCGGCGAGGCCCGAGTCCTTCTTCTCCAGAGCCAACTTCATTTTCTCTGTAAAAGAAGCAATCAAATCAAAGAAGAGATCAAAGAAATATATTGAAAGTCAGTCGATAGTCAGTTACCTTCCATACCAGCGGCTTCGCTTTGAGCTTTCTTCAGATTCTGCTGGGCCAATTCCAAGTCGAGGTTGAGTTGCCTCTGCTTCTCCTCAAGTTCAGCCAACTTGGAAATAAGAGTACACGACTTCTGCAGAAGGCAAAAGACGGATCAGTCGATAAGATCAAAGGTTGTTTACTTCCGAGTGAATAAAACCTAAAGAAGTTCACTTAGACCCCAACCGACTGCACACAGTCGGCTGCGGTCTCAGGGGCTACACCCAGCGGGTGCACTTGGCGTGCCCCCGCTGACTAAGACCCAACTCGACCGGTTTGCCCAGACCAAAAAAAAGCTGTCAGACCACAGTCGACTGCCGGCAGTCGACTGCGGTCTCGGGGACTACACCCAGTGGGTGCACTTAGCGTGCCCCCACCGGTTCAGATCCCACTCGCTCGGTCCGCCTGAGTCGAGTGTAAGAAAAATAAAGGAAAGTAGAACTCAGACCCCAATTGACTGCCAGCAGTCGACCGCAGTCTCGGGGACTACACCCAGTGGGTGCACTTAGCGTGCCTCCACCGGTTCAGATCCCACTCACCCAGACCGAGTGGAAGAACGAAACTACTGAAATCAACAAAACACCCAGTGGGTGCTCTAATTCGACGCAAACAATAGGAGATTGTGTAGAAGAAGATTTTTCGGGTAACATATCCTCATAGAGCAAAAGCAGTCGGAAAGTCTACTCGCCTGGACATTGGCCCGAAGAGCAGCGCTGGCGTCGTAGGCAGCCTGGCTGTTCTCATGCACTATCTTCACCCGCTCCATCATCATGTTAGCCTGTCGGATGGTTTCCGCAGCCGCTTCCGACCGGTTGTCCGGGACGGGGTAGCTGGTAAAAAAGTGAGCAGACAACCCAGGTGCGGCGGCTTGGAGCTCCGTGGCGTGGAGTTGGACGGCTGAAGGAATCACAGGTGCAGTCGACGGTGCGGGGTGCACACTCAACAAGGGTGCAGCGAAGGTCACAGAGGCCCTGCCCGCGTCTTCAGGTTGACGGACGGGAGGTGTTGTAGTTGGTTCTTGCCGAGACATCTTGCCGGCTGCTACCTTCTTGCTCTTCATGGGCTTAAGAGCCACATCTTCATCATCATCTGGAAGATCGATGACGTTGGGTGGAGCTGCAAGGCAGATCATTCGACCCCAAGTGAACCACTAGAACGCAATCGACCAAGGAATCAAGAACAAAATCACAAGAGTTTATACCTGGGTTGGAGGTAACTGCATCTTCCATCTCCTCGTCCCGGTACTAGAGAGAAGAGGTTCCTGACGTAGCAGCACTGCAAAGAACCGCATTCAGTCGGTTACATCCGGTTAATTGAGTCGACGAAAAAGACAAGTCAGATGATTACTCGGAGATAGTGGGGACGGTCACTTTGATCCTGGGCAAAGCCTTTGGCAGTTTGGAGGAGGTAGCTTTCGGTGCTTTCGGCGCTGGAGGCGGCACAACTTTGGACTGCTTTGGAGCCTTCTCAGTCGACGTTGGAGAAGACATCCTGGGACACTTCGAAGACTGTCCAATCGGCGCGGCCACCAGGTCCGGAGCACTCGCTGGGTCATGAGCATGTTTGGATCTCCTCTCCCTATGAGGGGGCGAGTCGACTTCTTCGTCATCAGTCGATTCATCGCTCTCCTCGTCCTCCTCGGCATCCGAGTGCCCTTCGCAGCTCTCGCCCCCGCTCGCTTCTTCCTCGAAGTCTTGCTCCTGCACTCCGTTGGGCATTGAGTACATGTCGATGAGGGCCTGAAAAGACAACGGTCAAAGGAAATTCAGTCGACCATAAACAAGATGTCACACAGTGAATCGGAAAGATACTTGATAAAACAGAATCACACCTACTCCGGCTGATGCGAGTTGTCGAATGGAATCACCCTCCTAGACCCCCGAGGGTTGTCTTTGTTGCTGGTGATCCCCATCAACCACTTCTCCAAGGTATCTTCACTGACGTCCTCCGGGTGGATTCGAGTGGAGTCCTCGAGCCCGGAGTACATCCACATCGGATGATCACGTGCCAGAAGCGGTTGGATGCGTCGATCGAGAAAGACCTCCAGCAGGTCCATCCCGGTCACCCCATTGCGGATGAGTTGGATGACCCGCTCGACCAGCACATTGACCTGCGCCTTCTCTTCTGGAACCACCTTCAGGGGGGCGGGCTTCTCCACTCGAGCTAAGGAAAAAGGAGGAAGTCCAGTTGACTGACCCGGGGTTGGCTGATCCTTGCAGTAGAACGATGTCGACTGCCAGCCCCGGACCGAGTCAGGAAGGATCATGGCTGGGAAGGTACTCTTTCTCCTCATCTGGATCCCCAGACCCCCGCACATTTGGATCACTTGCATCCTCTCGTCACTCGGGTTGGCCTTTTTGACCGACTGGGAGCGGCAGGTGAAGATGTGTTTGAAAAGACTCCAGTGCGGTCGATAGCCCAAGAAGTTTTCACACATCGACACGAAAGCAGCCAAATAGACTATGGTGTTTGGAGTGAAATGGTGGAGCTGAGCCCCAAAGAAGTTCAAAAAGCACCGAAAGAAAGGATGGGGAGGCAGTGAGAATCCGTGATCTACGTGGGTGGCGAGGAGAACACACTCACCCTCTCTTGGTTGCGGCTCGGTCTCGTTCCCCGGGAGCCGTGCCGACTTGTGGGGGATCAGTCCCCCTCCACCAGGTCGTCGAGGTCATCCTGGGTGATTGTCGAGCGGATCCAGTCGCCCTGGATCCAGCCCGGCGGCAGGCCGGATCTCGACGAGGATCCGCCCCGGCTGGTCCGCTTGCCCTTCGCCTTCGCGGTCGCCTTCTTCACGTGTTCTAGCGCCATCGTCTTCTCCTTCCCCATGGCGACGGGTCAAGCTCGAGCGAGGGTCCGGCGACGAGAGCGGAAGCGACCGTGGTGGAGAGATTGGGGGAAAAAGAAGAGAGAATGGGAGCGCACGGGGCAAAGGCCTAGTCCGGTGCCTTTTATAAGATTGTCCTTCAAGTGACTGACTGGTGGACCCAGACGATCTAAACAAATCCCGCAACAGTCGCGCGCGTAGTACGTGGCGAAAAAGGTGGCGCGGGGATCGAGGAGACTTGCCTAATCCGTCCCGATAACCACGGTTCCGTCCGCCTGGCGCACTTCCCAAAATTGGAATCCCGCGGAATCCACGGAGAGCAGAGCAACTTGCCAGACTGAAGACAAACATCCTCTATATTATCATTCGGAATTCTACCGTGAAAATTCACTTGACAAAAACCAAGAATGGACCAAGGCGACTGAGAAAGGAGTCGACATCGTCCCCTCAACTCACTGTTCCAGAACAAGATATAATCATAGCACAAAGAATGGGTCGGAAGTGTTCCCAACTCCTTCCTCACTCAAACCCTGATCCATTCGGGGGCTAATGATGAAGCTATGTACCTAGGGTAGGGCCATGGATCTGTCCAACATACCCTCCCCAAGGACATCTCTACAAAGAATCAGAAGTAGTCGAAGAGAAACCATCATCCGCTCGACCACGAAGATGTGCTCACTCGACCTCCTTGAAGACACTCAACCACCAGAATATGGGAAACCTTTCACTCTGCAACGGTCAGGGTTTAAACCATAGCTTTATGAGCATTTACAACACTTTACTTCAGACGTTACCAGTAACGTTCCCCCTTTATGGGCATTTAACCATGTGTAACGGAGGGGATCTGTGGTCCTAGCGCACTCTATATAAGCCACCCCCCTCCTCTGGGACAAGGGTTCACACTTTCTGTAATTCACACGCATATATTCAGTCGACCGCCTCCGGGCTCCGAGACGTAGGGCTGTTACTTCTTCCGAGAAAGGCCTGAACTCGTAAAACTCGTGTGTACAACTCCTCCATAGCTAGGATCTTGCCTCTACATTCCTACCCCCCTATTCTATTGTCAGTCTTAGATCCACGACACTTCCCAAGGTAGAGATAATTTGTGTGCATCTGACAGATCCTGGATGAGCCGGAGCACCAGGTCACCTTCTTGAAAGGTCCTGGACTTAACTCGGCGGCTGTGATAACGATGCAGGTCCTGTTGATAAATTGCTGATCGAGCCGCCGCCAAGTATCTCTCCTCATCTAACAAGTCAAGTGCATCCTGTCGGGCTTGTTCATTATTAGCTTCAACATAAGCTACCACGCGAGGCGAGTCATGACGGATGTCACTGGGCAGCACTGCTTCCGCTCCATAAACCATGAAGAAAGGTGTATAACCTGTAGACCTGTTAGGAGTGGTGTTGATACTCCACAACATCAATGGTAATTCCTCTACCCAACAACCCGGCGTCCGTTGTAAGGGAACCATAAGCCGGGGCTTGAGACCTTTTAGGATTTCCTGATTTGCTCTCTCAGCCTGACCATTAGATTGAGGGTGAGCTACGGAAGAAACATCAAGCCGGATATGCTCACGTTGACAAAACTCCTCCATAGCACCTTGGGACAAATTAGTGCCATTGTCAGTGATAATGTTGTGTGGAAAACCAAAGCGAAAAATCACCTTTTTCATGAACTGAACCGCCGTGGCTGCATCACACTTACTCACTGGCTCTGCCTCAACCCATGTTGTGAATTTGTCAACTGCCACTAAAAGATGTGTCTTTTTATCCTTAGACCTTTTGAAAGGTCCAACCATGTCAAGCCCCCAAACTGCAAACGGCCAAGTGATTGGAATCATCCACAACTCTTGAGCCGGCACATGCGCTCGTCGTGCAAATTTTTGACATCCATCACACCTACTGACCAGATCCTCTGCATCAGCGTGAGTCGTTAACCAGTAAAAACCATGACGAAAAGCTTTGGCCACAAGAGACTTTGACCCGGCGTGATGACCACAATCCCCTTCATGGATCTCACGAAGTATTTCTTGACCTTCTTCAGGAGAAACACAATGCTAGAACGCTCCAGTGACGCTGCGATGATACAACTCTCCGTCAGAAATCGTCATTGACTTGGACCGCCGAGTTATCTATCGGGCCAGGGTCTTGTCCTCTCGCAACTTGCCCCGGGTCATATAAGCCAGGAATGGTACTATCCAATCTGGAATAACATGAGTAGCTGCCACTAACTGTGCCTTCCAGTCAGGAATGGCCAAATCTTCCTTTGTAGGCAACTTAACAGACGGGTTATGTAAAACATCCAAAAAGGTGTTAGGGGGTACTGGCTTACACTGAGATCCCAACCGTCTTAAGGCATCGGCCGCTTTGTTCTTTCTGCGGTCAATGTGTTCCACTTGATAACCCTTAAAATGCCCTGCAACAGCGTCGACCTCGCGGCGATAAGCCGCCATGAGAGGATCCTTGGAATCCCACTTGCCTGGCACCTGTTGAGCCACCAAATCTGAATTGCCAAGGCACCGGACCCGGCTCAGACTCATCTCTTTAGCCATTCGAAGACCATGGAGCAAGGCTTCATATTCTTCTGCGTTGTTAGTACAAGGAAACATCAATCACAACACATAACAAAACTTGTCCCCTCGAGGAGAAGTTAAAACAACTCCAGCCCTCGAGCCTTCCAACTGTCTGGACCCATCAAAATGAATCATCCAATATGTGTTGTCTGGTTTCTCCTCTGGCATCTGCAACTCTGTCCAGTCGTTAATGAAGTCAACTAGCACTTGAGATTTGATCACAGTACGTGCCATATACTTCAAACCATGAGACCCAAGTTCAATAGCCCACTTGGCAACTCGTCCTGTGGCTTCTCTATTTTGAATGATGTCTCCTAGAGGAGCAGAGCTAACCACAGTGATTGGGTGACCCTGAAAGTAATGTTTGAGCTTCCGGCTTGCCATGAACACCCCATAAACGAGCTTCTGCCAATGTGGATACCTTTGTTTAGATTCAATCAGTACCTCACTAACGTAGTACACCGGCCGTTGGACCGGATGTTCTTTGCCAGCCTCCTTGCGCTCCACAATAATGGCCACACTGACAGCACGTGAGTTAGCAGCTACATATAACAACAACGACTCTTTCTCAACCGGAGCAGCAAGAACCGGCGGCTCAGCGAGCTGTTTCTTCAGATCCTCAAAAGCAGAGTTAGCAGCATCACTCCAGACAAAGTCATCCGCCTTTTTCATCATCTAATACAAAGGCATCGCCTTCTCCCCTAACCGGCTTATGAACCGGCTTAAGGCGGCGACGCGACCCGCCAGCCGCTAAACGTCATTGATGCACACCGGTGGCCAGAGATGTGATTGCCTTAATTTTCTCCGGGTTAGCCTCAATACCCCTATTAGACACCAAAAACCCAAGAGTTTGCCAGCTGGGACTCCAAAAACACACTTGGCCGGGTTAAGCATCATCTTGTAGATCCGGAGGTTATCAAAGGTTTCCTTCAGATCTATTACCAAGGTTTCCTTCTCTCTGGAGTTCACCACTATATCATCCACATAAGCATGAACATTACGCCCAATCTGACTGTGAAGGCAATTCTGCACACACCGTTGATAAGTCGCCTGGGCACTCTTAAGCCCAAAAGGCATAGACACATAGCAAAAGGCTCCGAATGGAGTGATGAAAGCTGTCTTCTGCTGGTCCTTGACTGCCATCTTGATCTGATGATAACCTGAATAGGCATCCAGAAAACTCAAACGCTCACAACCCGCCGTAGCATCAATGATCTGATCAATACGAGGGAGAGCAAAAGGGTCAGCCGGACAAGCTTTGTTCAAATCGGTGTAATCCACACACATACGCCAGGTGCCATTTTTTTAGTACAAGCATCGGGTTAGCCAACCACTCTGGGTGAAAAACTTCCACAATGAACCCGGCCGCCAAGAGCCGGGCCACCTCTTCTCCGATGGCCTTGCACCTTTCCTCGTTAAACCGCCGAAGGAACTGCCTGACCGGCTTAAAGTTCAGATCAATGTTAAGAGTGTGCTCAGCGAGTTCTCTCGGGACACCCGACATGTCAGAAGGTTTCCATGCAAAGATGTCCCAGTTCTCACGAATAAACTCGATGAGCGCGCTTTCCTATTTTGGATCCAAGTTGGCACTGATGATGAACTGTTTGGATGAGTCGCCAGGCACAAAATCCACCATCTTGGTGTCATCAGCTGACTTGAATTTCAACACCGGTTCATGCTCCGTAGTTGGCTTCTTCAAAGACGTCATGTCTGTCGGGTCAACATTATCTTTATAAAACTTTAACTCCTTTGTCGCACAAACAGACTCAGCATAAGCGGCATCTCCTTCTTCACATTCCAGGGCTATCTTCCGGCTTCCATGTACTGTGACGGTACCTTTATAACCCGACATCTTGAGCTGTAGATACACATAACACGGCCGGGCCATGAACTTGGCATAAGCCGGCCGTCCAAACAGAGCATGATATGGGCTTTTGATCTTAACCACCTCAAAATTTAACTTCTCAGCCCTGGAATCATATTCATCCCCAAAGGCTACTTCCAGTTCAATCTTACCAACTGGGTATGCCGACTTACCAGGCACAACACCATGAAAAACAGTGTTGGATTGTTTAAGACTCTTATCAGTCAACCCCATCTGACGAAACGTCTCATAATAGAGGATGTTGATGATACTGCCTCCATCCATGAGCACCTTAGTGAATTTATATCCACCAACCTAAGGTGCCACCACCAAGGCCAAGTGACCCGGATTATCAACCCGGGGAGGGTGATCTTCCCTGCTCCACACAATAGGTTGTTCTGACCACCTCAAATAACACGGAATCGCCGGCTCAACGGCATTGACAGCCCTCTTATGAAGCTTCTGGTCCCTCTTGCATAAACTAGTGGTAAATACATGGTACTTCCCACTATTCAACTGTTTTGGGTTGCTCTGATACCCGGACTATTGCTGTTGTTGCTACTGATTACTTTGACCGGGTTGCTGATTATAACCACCCTGGTTACCCGGATGGCCCTGACCGTGAAAACCGCCTCCGCCTGAACCGGCGCCCGGGCCATGAAAGCCGCCTCCGTCTGAACCACCGCCAGGTCCGTGGCTACCATCAAACATGTTGGAATTTTTAAATGCCTTCATGATCGTACAATCCTTCCACAGATGGGTAGCTGGCTTCTCCCGGGTGTCGTGTCTTGGACAAGGTTTATTCAGTAGTTGCTCGAGGGTGGGACCTGACCCACCTGACCGAGGAGGTGGCCTACCCTTGCGCCGTTGGTTGTTGCCCTGTGTATTGGTGTTAGCCACAAACTCGCAGCCTTACGTTTATTACGTCCTTGATTCGTCGGGTTATGCTGGTGACCCTTGTCGTTGCCGTTCTTCTTTCCCTTCCCTGTTTTTTCTTCATCAGACACGGGATCCTTGGTACTGTCAGAGTCAGCATATTTGACCAGGGCCGCCATCAACTGGCCCATGTCATTACAGTCACGCTTGAGCCGCCCCAGCTTCTGTTTCAGAGGTTCAAAATAGCATTTTTCTCCAACATTAAGACCGCCGAGTCAGCATCCATCTTATCAGATGAATGTATTATCTCCTTGACCCGGCGCACCCAATGGGTCGTGGACTCACCTTCCTCTTGCTTACAATTAGTCAAGTCCACGATTGACATAGGTTCTTTACATGTGTCCTTGAAGTTCTGAATAAACCGGGCCTTTAACTCCGCCCATGAGCCGATGGAATTGGGTGGCAATCCTTTCAATCAAGTGCGAGCCGTTCCATCCAACATCATAGTGAAATACTTAGCCATTGCTGCATCGCTGACCTCCAACAACTTCATCGCCATCTCATAACTTTCAATCCATGCCCCAGGCTGCAAGTCGGCCATGTAATTAGGCACCTTACGAGGCCCCTTAAAGTCTTTTGGCAAGCGCTCATTACGTATAGCCGGCACCAGGCAAGGGACGCCTCCTGTTCTTGTGGCTACTCCTGCCTCAACAGAGGTTGCCGGATAAACCAGAAAAGCCTGATGAGCCGCCTGCTTAGCTGCCAGTTGAGCCGCCCACTCAGCCTCTTGACGGATTCTCTCCTAATCCGCCAAGTTAAGGGCTCCACCCTGCGCCGGCTCATGCCTACACGGTCGGTTACGGTGTTGAGCATTGCTCGACATAGCGGCTGAGTCCATATGCCTGCTATAGCTCGGGCTCCGGCTTGGGCGAGGGGTTGAATGGATTCTGTCGCGACTGTAAGAGTACGCATCCTGCTGCGCCAGAGCCGTCTGAAGAAGTTCTCTCACCCTTCGTGTTTCAATTGTTGTCGGAGAGTCGCCTTCCATCGGGAGAGCCGCCAAACGAGCCGACGGAGCAATGAGATTCTCCAAAGGGTTAGAAAAGTGACCCGGTGGTATTGGTGTGTAATGAGGTGGAGCGGTATTCATACGAGGTGGTTCCATGGCCCGCGGTTGAACCGGCGCCCCAGCCCCGAGTGTCGTGATCCGGTTTGCCTCCGACGGGTTACATGGACCAGCCCCGGGTGTGTGGAAAAGGTTCCTAGGATCGTACATCAGAGGCATACGTGACTGAGTTTTCTGGTGCCTTCTCCTCATGACCTCGTTTGACACGTTCAGATCCACTGAGAGCCGGAAAGTCTCTGCTTGAAGCTGCTGAGCACGAGCATCCAAAGCCACCCGCTCCGCGGCCATCCCGACCTCTTCTGTTGCTAAATTTTCCTTGGCCTGTGCCATCTCTTTGCGTAGCCGTGCCACCTTCGCGTCATGCTGAGCCTTATCCGCCGGCTCCACCACCGCAGTCAATAGAGCCGTCAACTTATCCATGAGGTCCATTAGCATCTGAGCCGGGGGGCGCGCGGGGTCTCCTGACCCGGCCGCTGCCGACCCGGTGGTTATTGCTGCTGCAGCCGTGGAGTTCTGCCCAGTTTGAGTGCCAGCCATGAAGACTCCGGTTCGATTCGGCGGCTCAAAGGGGTCCGGAATACTGCTGCCACCGGAACAGCCCCCAAGCATGCCATCTTGTAGCTGATACAAAGAATCCGCCTCGCCTATTGATGACGTAGCATCAGAACAGATGGCTATCTCACGGCCATCCACTGATCCTTCAGAGAATTCACCTCCATGGATGCAACCCACGAAGGCATGCCTCACGGCAGGTTGAGCCCGGGCGGATCTCGCGCGCTGAGCCGTCTCGATAAGGTTGGTGTAGACGTCCCGCTCAGAGTCTGACTCGCCAATCCGGCCGATGAAGACATGGATTCCACCGAAGGGGACCCGGTACCCGTACTCAATTGAGCCAGCCTCGGGGCCCCAGCCTTCGTCGTCGATGTAGAGCTTGCCGCAACAACTCTTGGTCATCCGGCCCACAGCGTATCCCTTGAGCCCTTCGAAGTTGCCCTTCAAGAACTCAAATCCACCGTGCACTGGCCCCACGGTGGGCGCCAACTGTCATGGAATTGTCACGGCAGATGTCCTAGCAAAAGTACTTAGTCGTAGGGTCGTCGCAACTAGGAAGATTAAAGGGGTTAATCGGGACAAAGGACACGAGAGGTTTATACTAGTTCAGCCCCTTACGATGAAGATAAAAGCCTATGTCTAGTTGTGTTGAAATTGCTGGGGTTTCGATGACCAAGGAGCTAATCTGCTAACTTGGCTATCGATCTCTTGTTTTCTTGTCCTAAGCCGCCGCTGGGTCGTCCCCTTATATACATGGGTTGACGCCTGGCGGCCTACAGAGTCCCGACCGGCTCATAAAACGTGTCCGGCTCTGTGACTTCTTTTATATGCCTTTCTTTACAAGTCTTTTTCTACATATGTCGGTTCACAATATTGGGCCTTAAGCCGCCTCTGGGCTTAGGCTTTCTACAAGTCCTAATAAACTATCACATTGAATATTTACTGGGCTTCTTCTCGTAACCCGCCATTGGGGTTGACCCGGCCCCTCCTGGGCGGGTCATACCTGGTAGCTATATCCCCAACAATTGTGAAGAGCTCGGGAATAGTCTTTTCCATCCCTTGCATATTATTCTTCATCAGGAAGCCTTTATAGCTTGGTGGCAGTGATTGAAGAACTTTGTAAATGACACTATCATCAGGAAGATTAACTCCTAGCTGAGTCAAGTGGTTATGGTACCCTAACAATCCGAGTATGTGTTCAATGACAGAACTATGCTCCTCCATTTTGAAGCTATAGAACTTGTTGGAGACTTCATATCTCTCAACTCGGGCATTTGCTTGAAATATTAACTTCAACTCCTGGAAGATCTCATATCCTCCACGACGTTCAAAACGTCTTTGAAGTCCCGATTCTAAGCCGTAAAGCATGGCACACTGAACTATCGAGTAGTCATCAGCTTTGCTCTGCCAGACGTTCATAACGTCTGGAGTTGCTCCTGCAGCGGGCCTTGCACCTAGCGGTGCTTCCAGGATGAAATTCTTCTGTGCAGCAATGAGGATAATCCTCAAGTTACGGACCCAGTCCGTGTAGTTGCTACCATCATCTTTCAACTTAGCTTTCTCTAGGAACGCATTGAAATTCAAGGGAACGGTAGCACGGGCCATTGATCTACAACAACATAGATATGCAAAAACTATTAGGACTAAGTTCATGATAAATTAAAGTTCAATTAATCACATTACTTAAGAACTCCCACTTAGATAGACATCCCTCTATTCATCTAAATGATCATGTGATCCATATCAACTAAACCATGTCCGATCATCACATGAGATGGAGTAGTTTTCAATGGTGAACATCACTATGTTGATCATATCTACTATATGCTTCACGTTCGACCTTTCGGTCTCAGTGTTCCGAGGCCATATATGTATATGCTAGGCTCATCAAGTTTAACCCGAGTATTCTGCATGTGCAAAACTGGCTTGCACCCATTGTATGTGAACGTAGAGCTTATCACACCCGATCATCACATGGTCTCTCGGCACGACAAACTGTAGCAACGGTGCATACTCAGGGAGAACACTTGTACCTTGAAATTTAGTGAGGGATCATCTTATAATGCTACCGACGTACTAAGCAAAATAAGATGCATAAAAGATAAACATCACATGCAATCAAAATATGTGACATGATATGGCCATCGTCATCTTGTGCCTTTGATCTCCATCTCCAAAGCAACGTCATGATCTGCATCGTCACTGGCTTGACACCTTGATCTTCATCATAGCGTCGTTGTCGTCTCGCCAACTATTTCTTCTACGACTATCGCTATCGCTTAGTGATAAAGTAAAGCGATTACATGGCGATTGCATTTCATACAATAAAGCGACAACCATAAGGCTCCTGCCAGTTGCCGATAACTTTTACAAAACATGATCATCTCATACAACAATTTATATCTCATCACGTCTTGACCATATCACATCACAACATGCCCTACAAAAACAAGTTAGACATCCTCTACTTTGTTGTTGCAAGTTTTACGTGGCTGCTACGGGCTTCTAGCAAGAACTGTTCTTACCTACGCATCAAAACCACAACAATTTTTTGTCAAGTGTGATTTTTTAACCTTCAACAAGGACCGGCCATAGTCAAACTCGATTCAACTAAAGTTGGAGAAACAGACTCCTGCCAGCCACCTGTGTGCAAAGCACGTCGGTAGAACCGGTCTCATGAACATGGTCATGTAATGTTGGTCCGAGCCGCTTCATCCAACAATACAGCCGAATCAAAGTAAGACGTTGGTGGTAAGCAGTATGACTATTATCGCCCACAACTCTTTGTGTTCTACTCGTGCATATCATCTACGCATAGACCTGGCTCGGATGCCACTGTTGGGGAACATAGCATGTGATTTCAAAAAAAATCCTACGATCATGCAAGATCTATCTAGGAGATACATAGCAATGAGAGGGGGAGAGTGTGTCCACGTACCCTCGTAGACCGAAAGCGGAAGCGTTAGGTTAACGCGGTTGATGTAGTCAAACGTCTTCACGATCCTACCGATCCAAGTAACGAACGTACGGCACCTCCGTGTTCAGCACACGTTCAGCTCGATGACGTCCCTCGAACTCTTGATCTAGCAGAGGGTCGAGGGAGAGTTCCATCAGCCCGACGGCGTGGTGACGGTGATAGTGATGTGATCCGCCAGGGCTTCGCCTAAGCACTATGATGCTATGACCGGAGGAGTAAACTGTGGAGGGGGGCACCGCACACGACTAAGAGAACAATTGTTGTGCCTTTGGGGTGCCCCCCGCCCCCGTATATAAAGGAGGGGAGGAGGTGGTGGCCGGCCCAAGGGGTGGCGCGCCATGGAGGGGTCCTACTAGGACTCCACTCCTAGTAGGATCCCCCCCTTCCTTCCAACGGAGAGGGGAAAGGGGAAAGAGGGGAGATGGACAAGGAAAGGGGGGGCGCCCCCACCCCTTGTCCAATTCGGATTGGGCAGGGGGAGGCTCGCGCCTCCTCTTGTGGCCTTCCTCCCTCTCTCTAATATGGCCCAAGAGGCCCATTAACTTTCCGGGGAGGTCCGGTAACCTCCCGGTATTCCGAAAATTCTCTGAACTTCTTCGAAACCATTCCAGTGTCCGTATATAACCTTCCAATGTATGAATCTTTCCCTCTCGGCCATTTCGAGACTCCTTGTCATGTCCGTGATCTCATCTGGGACTCTGAACAAACTTCGGTAACCAAAACACATAACTCATAATACGAATCATCATCGAACGTTAAGCGTGCGGACCCTACGGGTTCGAGAACTATGTAGACATGACTGAGACACATCTCCGGTCAATAACCAATAGCAGAACTTGGATGCTCCTATTGGTTCCTACATATTCTACAAAGATATTTATCGATCAAACCGCATAACAACATGCGGCATTCCCTTTGTCATCAATATGTTACTTGCCCGAGATTCGATCGTTGGTATCATCATACCTAGTTCAATCTCGTTACCGGTAAGTCTCTTTAGTCGTTCCATAATGCATCATCCTGTAACTAACTCATTAGTCACATTGCTTGCAAGGCTCATAGTGATGTGCATTACCAAGAGGGCCCAGAGATACCTCTCTGATACATGGAGTGACAAACCCTAATCTCGATCTATGCCAACTCAACAAACACCATCGTTGACACCTGTAGAGCAACTTTATAATCACCCAGTTATGTTGTAACGATTGATAGCACACAATGTGTTCTTCCGGTATTCGGGAGTTGCATAATTTCATGTATAAGTTATGAAGAAAGCAATAGCAATAAAACTAAACGATCATAATGCTAAGCTAATGGATGAGTCTTGTCCATCACATCATTCTCTAATGATGTTATCCCATTCATCAAATGACAACACATGTCTATGGTGTGGAAACTTAACCATCTTTGATTAACGAGCTAGTCAAGTAGAGGCATACTAGGGACACTCTGTTTGTCTATGTATTCACACATGTACTAAGTTTCCGTTTAATACAATTCTAGCATGAATAATAAACATTTATCATGATATAAGAAAATATAAATAACAACTTTATTATTGCCTCTAGGGCATATTTCCTTCATTGGGTACGTTGCAAAGGTGGTAGGGTTTAAGCCCTTTAAACAACATGTTCTAAATTATCCTCAATTTCACATTAAAGGGAAGTAGACATGATGAAATGCAATGATTATCTGTTAACTCTAATATACATTACCATTAAGTAGGGTTGTTACACCTAGGCGCGGTCGATGCCAACATCGCTTCCATAAGCACTTCATGCGAGGGGCAGAGCCAAACACACAAAGGTTCAGGATGGTACGACCTCTCACAGGGTGAGCATCAGATGAGTATCATGCATTTCTTTAAAGCAAAACAATGATATGACATGGAACCATAGCATGTCAATCGAGAAAATTAATAAGAAATGAATGCTAGCCATAACTATGTGTTGGGATTATACACAAGTAAGTAAATAAAGTGGCATATGAGAGCAGTGTATGATACTATCGGTTGGGGGTGCAGTGTGACACCCCGATAATTAAGTTACAGTAAACCTCTATTAATGATGCCAGGTCATCATAGTTAAAATTTTGCTAAACTCATTTGCTTCAAACTTATTCCAAATACAAATTCAAATAACAAGTCAAATTATAGTTTTTGTAAATCAAAGAATTAAAAATGTTCAAAGGGTTACAATTATGCACTAACTATTTAACAGACGTCAACCAACAATTTATGAAGTGTTCAAGTGCCCTAAAATAATTAAAACTAGGACCAAATCAATATTTTAAATGCTTTTTAAATTATAAGAAATTTCAAGATATTTTATTTGAGTACCAAACTTACTGTGGCAGTGGCCTAATATATATATATCACAAATTGTGGTGCAAGTTTTGTATTTCATAAAGCTAAAATCATTTGAAAAGAATTAGAAAACATAACTAAATAAATAAAAAGAAACAAGAGTAATATAAAAAAAAGAGGCAAAACCTGGCATTGTGCACTTGAGGCCCAAGTGCACAGCACCAGGTCCAACCCACCTCCACCTCTCCTTCCTCCTATAGGAGACAAGGGATCGTGGAGGGCATCCAACCGGCCATGGCCGCGCCATGGCGCCTGTCGGCCATCCCGCGCCCCCCTTCGTCCCCTACATCTACAAGGCGCCCTCAAACCCCCCTTGTGAACCCTATCTACCCCTCTCCTCTTCCCCTTGCTCCCCCTCCTCTATCCCGCGTGCAACAGAGCCGCCGCCGCCCCGGACCTCCCCGTCCCCGCACTCACCATCGTCGTCTTCGCGTGGGAAGACGTTCAAGAGATCCGCATCTATCGTCTTCGTCCATCTCGTGCACCCGTTCGAGCTAGGACCACTCCAAGCCTCACCATCGAGCTCTTCTCCGTCGCGGACGTCACCATCTCGCCGTCGATTCGCCTAGCTCCGTCTAGTCCTCGGCCACCTCGAGCTCACCGGCGACACCGTTGTGAGCTCCTCTACCAAAACCCTCTCCCCCTCGTTTTCCCTTGCTGTCGCGCCATAGTTCGTCATTCCCCGTGGCCTCGCCTGCCCCGTGCTCGTGCTCGTGGTCGACATGCCCCTGCCCGCGCTCCCGCCGGCATCTTGGACGCCCCGTGCGCACCCATGCACGACCGCTGCCGCCCGCACTCACTCGACCATGCTTCCCTCCAGGGCCTTGACACCGAGGCGCTGCCCCGTTGTGGCTTTGCCCGCTGCTGCCGCCGCTCAGGCATCGATCCTCCTGGCGCTCCAGCCACCTCCCTGGCCGCACGCCGCGCCTGCGAGGGCTCCAGCCAAGCCCTGCACCGCGCTGCCCGCGTACCCTCGCTCTTGTGCGCTACCGGCCATGCTCGTCCACCGCTTCTTGCTGCTGTCACCCGCGCTGCGCTTGCCCGGGCTCGCCAGCCATGCCCGGGGCATGCCCCGGGTCTGCCGCCGACTCGTCGGCCGCGCCCTCGCCACAGCCTGCTGGCTCCTTTCCTCGGTCGCCCAAGCATGCCTCCAGCCGTCGCCGCCGGCGACCATATGCGCTCGCCCGCATATGGCCTCGTTTCTCGCTGCCGCACCCCGCCTCC
>NC_041388.1:406827137-406835527 GCF_002162155.2 Triticum dicoccoides | reverse complement strand
GTCGCTCGCGCTGCCCATGCCTGTCGCCGCTCCGACGCGCCTTCCTGCGTGCTCGCCGCCTCGACTATGGCCTTTGCTGGTCGTGTGCTGCTGGCCAGCCGGCCCCCTATTCATTAGTGGGGGGCTAATCCCCCACTTTTACACTAACCCTACCCCACTGACCCTCTTACCAGCGGGCCCCGCATGATTAATTAAAATAAATGGCCATGTCAGTTTAGTCACTGTGTATGACAAGTGGGACCCCTTGTTAATTATACCCTTTTAATTAAATCCTATTAAGTAATAGTCAAAGACTGATGGGCCCCCATGGTCAGTTTGACCAGTCAACTGGTCCACAGTTGACTGCTGACTAAGCAGTCAACTGGGCCCACTATCAGCCACATATGCACCTCTTTGGGTACACTCTCTATGTACCCATAGCATTTTATTCTTTTAATTCGAAATAATATTAATTCCAGAAAATTTTGAAAAATCATTTAAAACTTCAATAAATCATATAAAATAAACCGTAACTCCGATGAAAAAGTTTTATATATGAAAGTTGCTCAGAACGACGAGACGAATCCGAATACGCTGCCTGTTCGTCCACCACACATCCCTAGCATAGCGAACACACAACTTTCCACCTCCGGTCTGGCTGTCCGAAAACACGAAACACCGGGAATACTTTCTCAGATGTTTCCCCCCTTCACCGGTATCACCTGTCCCTACGTTAGGTCACCCCTAGCACAACGTATTGCCCCATCTTGCTTTGTGTTACATTTGATTACTCTGTTATTTACTGTGTTCCCCCTCCGTTACTTATTTCCGGTAGACTCCGAGACCGTTGTCGATGTGTGTGTGTTCCACTACATCAAAGATGACCCCTCATTCTTGCCAGAGCAACCAGGCAAGCCCCCCCCTTGATCACCAGATATCGCCTATTCTTCTCTACTGCTTGCATTAGAGTAGTGTAGCATGCTACTGCTTTTCGTTAATCCTATTTTGTTGCATAGCCTGTCATTGTTGCTACAACTGTTGATACCTTACCTGCAATCCTAAATGCTTAGTATAGGATGCTATATTATCACCAGTGGCCATACATTCTTGTCAGTCTGCCATGCTATACTATCGGGCCGTGATCACGTCCGGTGTTGATCACAGGTATATGCTATACATACATACTATACATGTTGTGTCTAAAGTCGGGTCAGCTCGTTGAGTACCTGCAAGTGATTTTGATGTTGGGGGCTGAAGGGGCAGGTGGTTCCACCCAGGTAGTGGTGGGCCTAGGTTACCGACGGCCCCCGACTGTTACTTTGAGGCGGAGCAACAGGGCAGGCGGAGACCACCTAGGTGAGAGGTGGGCTTGGCCTTGGTCGGCGTTCGCGGTTACTTCAAATAACATGCTCCACAAGATCTAGGTATTTGATCTGAGTCTGGCTACTGGCCTATACGCACTAACGAACTACGCGGGAACAGTTATGGGCACTCAACATCGTGGTATCAGCCGAAGCCTTCGTGACGTTAGCGACTGAGCGGCGCGCGCCGGGTTGGACTGGAACGCCTGCTCTTCTATAAGGGAGGCTAGGTCTGCTCACCGGTCGCGTACGCAACGTGCAGGTGTGCAATGGGCGATGGGCCCAGACCCCTACGCCATAGGATTTAGACCGGTGTGCTGACCTCTCTGTTGTGCCTAGGTAGGGCTGCGACGTGTTGATCTTCCGAGGTCGGGCATGACCTAGACAAGTGTGTCCGGACAAAGGGGATCGAGCATGTTGGGAAATGTGGTGCACCCCTGCAGGGAAGTTAATCTATTTGAATAGTTGTGATCTTCGGTAACAGGACGACTTGGAGTTGTACCTTGACCTTATGACTACTAGAACCGGATACTTAATAAAACACACCCTTCCAAGTGCCAGATACAACTGGTGATCGCTCTCTCACAGGGCGACGAGGGGAGGATCATCGGTTAGGATTATGCTATGCGATGCTACTTGGTGAACTTACCATCTACTCTCCTCTACATGCTGCAAGGTGGAGGTAGCCAGAAGCGTAGTCTTCGATAGGACTAGCTATCCCCCTCTTATTCTGGCATTCTGCAGTTCAGTCCACATATGTTACCGTCTTTTCCATTTGATACCAATGCATACATATGTAGTGTAGCTCCTTGCTTGCGAGTACTTTGGATGAATACTCACGGTTGCTTTCCTCCCCCTTTTCCCTCTTTCTACACCCGATTGCTGCGACCAGACGTTGGAGTCCAGGAGCAAGACGCCACCGTTGACGACGACTCCTACTACACTGGAGGTGCCTACAACTACGTGCAGGCCGCTAACGACGACCAGGAGTAGTTTAGGAGGATCCCAGGCACGAGGCCTACGCCTCTTTCAATTTGTATCCCAGTTTGTGCTAGCCTTCTTAAGGCAAACTTGTTTAACTTATGTCTGTACTCAGATATTTTTGTTTCCACTGACTCGTCTATGATCGAGCTCTTGTATTCGAGCCCTCGAGGCCCCTGGCTTGTAATATGATGCTTGTATGACTTATTTTATTTGTAGAGTTGTGTTGTGATATCTTCTCGTGAGTCTCTGATCTTGATCGCACATGTTTACGTGTATGATTAGTGTACGATTGAATCGGGGGCGTCACAAGTTGGTATCAGACCCGACTGCCTATAGGAATCCTCCTTCCACACTCCTTGGCCAAAGTTGAGTCTAGTCGATGAAAATTGTTTTACTAACTTGGTTGTGCGGCCCATGGGCCCATGTCGCCATTGGGTTGTATTAGTATCTTTTACTCCCCGTATATAGTCTGGGACTCTAATCTCTCTCCTATTCAGGTTAAATGATTTGCTAACTCTAACTCTAGGTTCTCGTAAATACTTTCTCCCGGAGAGCCCCTCGGTCTGAACGATCGAATGCTTCAACAGAAGATTCTGACAATACTCTCAGATATTCTCCTGAGACTTTGTTCCATCGCTTTTGCAATTCCATTCCATCGATAAACCCTATGGATAACCACATACACTTTCCATTCATACAATCATTCCCTATTGATCTTGTTATTACAAGATACCCTAAAATTCTTTTTATTGTTTTGAGAATACTTTGTTCTTACTGCCTTGCAGTTCTTGCAACCTGAATACCCCTATGGATAATTTCTCGCACTTACCGAGTATCCGCTCATTCGTAGTATTCATGTATTTCATAGAAGTCTTCGAAATACCACTCAATCTTCCAAAAATCCTCAACAACCTATTGCTCTTGAAATTCTTGCTTGCTTGCATTATGGTTAATCCCATAAGTCTAGTAATCTTATTGACATTCTTTGTCACTATCATTTTGAGTCCATTGATTCAATAAGTTGCGAATGCTCGCAATCCTCAATCAAATCCTAGAATTCATCCTTGCAGATCAGACGTCATTTTGAACAGGAGCTGGCTCTCGACCAATCAAATTTCCATCGATTGCACCCTTACGGCTATTCGACTTATCCATCCCAAATCAGAGCATTGCTTCTGATCCCTTGACTTGGAATTCATAATTCCTTTGCAATTGAGCTTTGAGTTAGTCAGTTGCTTCTATCTTTTGATCTCATTGCATTCTTTTTCTTCTGGTTGGGTACCAATACTCACATCAGATCCCTTATGGACCACCAGATCCTTTGTTGGATTTTATCCGATAGTGTCCTTCATATTCAAGTAACCTTGTGAGCCTTTCCACGGATATATAAAGCCTTTGGTAAATTGTATCCTCTGCTTTCTCAACCATGCTCTGTTTTCGAGCTGGTGGTATTTACTATTGAAGCTTGTGGTATATGTTTCCACGATACCCTGACGGGTTGAACCTATGCCTTCCTTATTATGTGTGAACTCGAAGGTTTTCACGAGTCGTACTCTTCTGGTATTTTTCTAGATAAAATTTCTACACTACAGCTTCATCAAAAGCGAGAAGTAAAATGAAAGGTTATGCATGGAAGAAGTGGGAGTCGACCTTGAGCCTTTGCATTCATGCCCATGGACCCAATGTGAAACTTATCATCGAAGCTTCTTGTAAATGATAATAATCCCCTTGTTATAAGTTTATCCTGTATCTATGTTTGGTCATTTGCAATCATGGTTCCGACCATATTTTCTCATTAATACCATTTATCGAACAAGTTGAAGTACTTGTCTTATGCAGATCATTGCACATGTCCAACCTTTACTTTGATCTACTGTTGAGTATTACACTATGATATCTTGATAATGTCATGGAACTGCATAACTTCCTATGGGCTCTTCATCAACTGTTATTTCTCACCGATTTCAATTTTCTGGGTTCTGGGTTGTCGTCAACCGAGAACACCGATATGTGAACCTATTCCGCATTCCGGTTCGATAACCCTAATTAACTTCCGTTGCTTATGAGTTTAATAATCCTCCACGTCATTCATAGCCTGATCGGCTATACCATTATTGGGCTAATTTTTAACTGTGCTACCTGGTCCTTATCCCCGGAGCACCACTTCCGACGATGAGCAAAGCTTACGTCGATTTTCCTCGTCATATCATTTCGCCTTGAATAACAAGCTTGATTTCGAGTTTGTGTCGTACTCGTGGTTCCAATAATTTTTCGCTTCATCATTCCTTTGACTTGATGTCATCGCCGATCGGTTACATCTTCTTGAAACCTCTCGACAACTGTCTTGTGATCATCATCGATATTCTGAGGTCTTCCAAGATATCAATCGAATTCATGGTGAGAAATACCATCCTTGCCCCTTGATGAATTGTGTTATCATCGACAACATCCTTGTCTTCCCTCAACACAAATGTGTTCATGTTTTGGATTGAATCTTGAGTCCCTTGCTATCCAGCATATGTTCTTCTTTACCTTGGAGTATTACCATATTTTATGTCAAGAATGTTGTGAGAATTGCTCCACCTCTTAAGAATTCTTGGTATAGTGATACTTATCACCATCACCATTCTTTCTTGTGTTGTTTCTAACAGGGATATCAACAGGTGAACGGTGTTGTTTGGATTCTGCCCTTCTATCAACCCTATTGCTTTGGAGTTAATGGTCAACATTACATCCTTAGGCCATTGATTATCGAATCACCATTATAACATGGATCGTACTACCTAAGCCCATATTTCGGGTGCACCTTTCAGCCAATGTTTAATTGTGTATGTTTTTCCTCTAACATACATCATTACATCATTTGATCCGGCAAATGTTATCCCCTTGTTCACATAAGTGTGGAAATCCATCTTTTGCAAGTCTCAATGAATTGTCGCTGAGTCAATCAGCCACCCCCTCACCCCTCCTTCATTTAATGACGAACTCTTGTTTTGGAACTCGCTTCCGTAGTTCAGTTCCCGAGGATCTTACAATGTCATCTCGTCAATTTGTGTTGCACCTTTTCTTCTCATGCATCTTGAGTCTGAGGTATCCTGACACCAATCAGATTTGAATCTCGGTCAGATATGATGGTTGGAACATACTTACAGGAGTTATAACATCTTTATATGACCTGGTAAGGTGATATCATGCCTAGCACACATGGCCGGAGGACCTATTGCTACTGTTTCCTTTTTAGCAAGGCTATCCTTTCTTCCATGAGGAAATTGTAAGACTTATTCTACAAGCCGTTCCTGATGGATCCTTTGTGTTTCTAAAGTCTGATCTTCACCTAAAGACCATGCTAATGCTATCTCAAAGCATGCCTATGATACTCTGATTTTTAACAAGAACATTTGAAGCCCAATGCTAACTGTTTCCTGCTCAATTATCCAAACACCATTGTATGGGTAATGTCAGGGAATTTCTCTCCCTATACCTAAAGAGTTTTCTACATTATATCATGTCATGGATATCATGCTCTGCTTGCCCTTGGGAAGGATATATCCCTGAAATATGTGTTTAAACACATTTTCCTTTCCATTTTTATGTTTAAATCTGATGATCACCTTTTCCTTTTCATTGTTTTGTTTAACCTTATTGGTGATCTATATGATCTAAGCAGTAATATTCTCCTGCTTATGTAAACACCATGGTGTACAACTTGGTCAGTAAGACCCTGTTACTATTGTTGATGATATTCCGGTAACCACCGATGGACGAGAACTTAGCCTATTGGTCCGCCTCGTTTCGACGAGCAGGAAAATGGTTCTCTTTGTCCCTCGCCCTTGGTACCGATGTTGTTGCCGACATAAATGACAGGCAATTCTGACATGCCTTGATTACATGATCACGCAAGATGTCACCACCCTTCCTACTTTTAACCCACATGGTGGGCCCATAACCCATAGTTCCACAGGAACGAAACCTAACTCTCATGTACACCCCCTGTACCCAAAGTTATTCCTCGTGCGTGGCTTTGTATGCAATTCACGAGCCACATTCCTAGTGATCTATTCTGGTATCAGATGCAATACTTATTCTTAATGCTCTGAGCCCCTTTCACACCCTGTTTCCGACATCGAACGATTGCCTATCCGTTTGGAACTTATCATGGTACCTTCTAACTTTGCTCTCGATATCTTCTTAAGTTTCAATTTGAGAGTTACTTTTCGCCACCTTCCCTGATGTTATCTACCCGATAAGCAACATCGTAGTGCTCAGTTCTTCCGAAGATACCCCTTAACCTTTTCGTAAGTACGAGGGAACTTCCGAACAAGGATGACTACTTCATCATGATGGGTTGAAACAGAGGAATGAAGGCATCAATGTAATGGATCGACCTCTTCGAGAAGAGCAACCAAGATGGAGAAGATTCGTTAGAATTTTGAAACCAAATCTTTTTCCCCTCACTCTACCTCTTAAATCTCGGGACGAGATTTCTTGTAGTAGAGGAGATTTGTGACACCGTGATAGTTAAGTTACAGTAAACCTCTATTAACGATGCGAGGTCATCATAGTTAAAATTTTGCTAAACTCATTTGCTTCAAACTTAGTCCAAATACAAATTCAAATAACAAGTCAAATTATAGTTTTCGTAAATCAAAGAATTAAAAATGTTCAAAGGGTTACAATTATGCACTAACTATTTAACAGATGGCAACCAACAATTTATAAAGTGTTTAAGTGCCCTAAAATTATTAAAACTAGGACCAAATCAATATTTTAAATGCTTTTTAAATTATAAGAAATTTCAAGATATTTTATTTGAGTACCAAACTTACTGTGGCAGTGGCCTAATATATATATATCACAAATTGTGGTGCAAGTTTTGTATTTCATAAAGCTAAAATCATTTGAAAAGAATTAGAAAACATAACTAAATAAATAAAAGAGAAACAAGAGTAATATAAAAAAGAGGCAAAACCTGGCATTGTGCACTTGAGGCCCAAGTGCACAGCACCAGGACCAACCCACCTCCACCTCTCCTTCCTCCTATAGGAGACAAAGGATCGTGGAGGGCATCCAACCGGCCATGGCCGCGCCATGGCGCGTGTCGGCCATCCCGCGCCCCCCTTTGTCCCCTACATCTACAAGGCGCCCTCAACCCCCCCCCTGTGAACCCTAGCTGCCCCTCTCCTCTTCCCCTTGCTCCCCCTCCTCTATCCCGCGTGCAACAGAGTCACCGCCGCCACGGACCTCCCCGTCCCCGCGCTCACCATCGTTGTCTTCGCGTGGGAAGACGTTCAGGAGATCCGCATCTATCGTCTTCGTCCATCCCGTGCACCCGTTCGAGCTAGGACCGCTCCAAGCCTCACCATCGAGCTCTTCTCCATCGCGGACGTCACCATCTCGTCGTTGATTCGCCTAGCTCCGTCCAGTCCTCGGCCACCTCGAGCTCACCGGCGACACCGTTGTGAGCTCCTCTAGCAAAACCCTCTCTCCCCCTCGTTTTCCCTTGTTGTCGCGCCGTAGTTCGTCGTTCCCCGTGGCCGCGCCCGTCCCGCGCTCGTGCTCGCGGTCACCATGCCCCTGCCCGCGCTACCGCCGGCATCTTGGATGCCCCGTGCGCACCCATGCACGACCACTACCGCCCGCACTCACTCGACCCTGCTTCCCGCCAGGGCCTCAACACCGAGGCACTGCCCCGTTGTGGCTTTGCCCGCTGCCGCCGCCGCTCAGTCATCGATGATGTTGCCGCTCTAGCCACCTCCCTGGCTGCACACCGCGCCTGCGAGGCCTCCGGCCAAGCCCTGCACCGCGCTGCCCGCGTACCCTCGCTCATGTGCGCTGCTGGCCATGCTCGTCCGCCGCTGCTTGCTGTCGTCGACCGCGCTGCGCTTGCCCAGGCTCGCCCGCCATGCCCGGGGCGTGCCCCGGGTCTGCCGCTGACTCGTCGGCCGCGCCCATGCCACATCCTGCTGGCTCCTTTCCTCGGTCGCCCGGGCGTGCCTCCAGCCATGGCCGTCGGCGACCATATGCGCCCGCCCGCATATGGCCTCATTTGCCGCTGCCGCACCCCGC
>NC_041388.1:406802916-406827008 GCF_002162155.2 Triticum dicoccoides | reverse complement strand
CCTGCCCGCTCGTCGGCCGTCGCTCGCGCTGGCCACGCCCATCGCCGCTCCGACGCGCCTCCCTGCGTGCTCGCCGCCTCGGCCATGGCCTTTGTTGGCCAGCCGGCCCCCTGTTCATTAGTGGGGGGCTAATCCCCCACTTTTACACTAACCCTACCCCACTGACCCACTTACTCGCGGGCCCCGCACAATTAATTAAAATAAATGGCCATGTCAGTTTAGTCACTGTGTATGACAAGTGGGACCCCTTATTAATTAAAACCTATTAAGTAATAGTCAAAGACTGATGGGCCCCTATGGTCAGTTTGACCAGTCAAGTGGTCCATAGTTGACTGCTGACTAAGCAGTCAACTGGGCCTACTGTTATTTATTGTGTTCCCCCTCCGTTACTTATTTCCGGTAGACTCCGAGACCGCTGCCGATGTTCGTGTGTTCCACTACATCGAAGATGGCCCCTCCTTCTTGCCAGAGCAACCAGGCAAGCCCCTCTCCCTTGATCACCAGATATCACCTATTCTTCTCTACTGCTTGCATTAGAGTAGTGTAGCATGCTGCTGCTTTCCGTTAATCCTATTCTGTTGCATAGCCTGTCATTGTTGCTACAACTGTTGATACCTTACCTGCAATCCTAAATGCTTAGTATAGGATGCTAGATTATCATCAGTGGCCCTACAGTCTTGTCAGTCTGCCATGATATACTATCAGGCCGTGATCACGTCTGGTGTTGATCACGGGTATATGCTATACATACATACTATACATGTTGTGTCTAAAGTCGGGTCCGCTCGTTGCGTACCCGCAAGTGATTCCGATGTTGGGGGCTGAAGGGGAAGGTGGTTCCACCCAGGTAGTGGTGGGCCTAGGTTCTCGACGGCCCCCGACTATTACTTTGAGGCGGGGTGACAGGGCAGGCGAAGACCACCTAGGCGATAGGTGGGCCTGGCCCTGGTCGGCGTTCGTGGTTACTTCAAAATAACACACTTAACGAGATCTGGGTATTTGATCTGAGTCTGGCTACTGATCTATATGCACTAACCAACTACGCGGGAACAGTTATGGGCACTCGACATCATGGTATCAGCCGAAGCCTTTGTGACATCAGCGACTGAGCGGTGCGCGCCGGGTTGGACTAGAATGCCTGCTCTTGTATAAGGAAGGCTAGGTCTGCTCACCGGCCACGTACGCAACGTGCGGGTGTGCAATGGGCGATGGCCCCAGACCCCTGCGCCATAGAATTTAGACCGATGTGCTGACCTCTCTCTTGTGCCTAGGTAGGGCTGTGGTGTCTACTACACAACCTTCTTCTTCTAGACGTTGTTGGGCCTCCAAGTGCAGAGGTTTGTAGGACAGTAGCAAATTTCCCTCAAGTGGATGACATAAGGTTTATCAATCCGTAGGAGGCGTAGGATGAAGATGGTCTCTCTCAAGCAACCCTGTAACCAAATAACAAAGAGTCTCTTGTGTCCCCAACACACCCAATACAATGGTAAATTATATAGGTGCACTAGTTCGGCGAAGAGATGGTGATACAGGTGGTATATGGATAGTAGATAATAGTTTTTGTAATCTGAAAATATAAAAACAGCAAGGTAACTAATAATAAAAGTGAGCGTAAACGGTATTGCAATGATAGGAAATAAGGCCTAGGGTTCATACTTTCGCTAGTGTAAGTTCCCTCAACAATACTAACATAATTGGATCACATAACTACCCCTCAACATGCAACAAAGAGTCACTCCAAAGTCACTAATAGCGGAGAACGAACGAAGAGATTATGGTAGGGTACGAAACCACCTCAAAGTTATTCTTTCCAATCAATCTGTTGGGCTATTCCTATAAGTGTCACAAACAGCCCTAGAGTTCGTACTAGAATAACACCTTAAGACACAAATCAACCAAAACCCTAATGTCACCTAGATACTTGTAACATCCCAAAATTTCAATTTGGAATGTTATACATTAGATCATCATTGCATATCATATTTTATTACTTTTCTGGTTGATCCTAGAAATTCTACGCAACTCAAGGACCCTCGGAGAGAGTTGGGGATTTCGTTATTTTCATATTTGAGTTTTTCTCAAATTTTGAGAATAGGATCATTTGGTTTTATTTATTTTATCATCAATTATTTCTATTACAAAAATATGAGAGAGGAAATAAAATGACTTTCCCAAAATAAAGAAATATTGAGGATTTAATAAAAAAATCAAATAAGATTTTATTTCGGAGTTTTTCGTTATTTTATTTGAATTTAGGAAAAATGTGCGTTTTTCAAAATTGCATTTAGGCCCCCAAATAAATGTTCACCTTGTGCGGCTTGATTTTAAAAGCCTAGGTAAATTTATTTCGGGATTTTTGGAGTCCGTTTAGTATTTATTTTTATTTTTCTTCCACACGTAATTATTTAAAAAAAATTGCACCAACCTACTGGCCGTGTCCGACCTAGACACCAGCCCGGGAAGGCTTTATAAGCCGGGGGACCCGACCCCCATAGCCCACCCGACGCGCCCCAAACCCTAGCCCGCCGCCACCCGCCGCCCCGCCGCCGCCGCCGCCGGACGCCGCCGCCGCCGCACGCCACCCCAGGTCCGCCGCCACCTCGATTTCCGCGCTCGTTTTTTTTCGAAAAACCGTTCGGTTTTTCCGTTGGTTTTTTTAGATTTGTTTTTTTAATAGATCAGTTTTTTCCAGTTTATTTAAATAGCGAGCGTTCGTCTGTTCGTTCTTCTAGCGAACATTCGTCGTTTTTCTTTTTCTCGGATTTAATCCGCGATTTTTCTGATCGCGATTCCTGATCCGATTTTCGCTTTAGTATAACTTTTCGCTCGTTTATCGAAATCAGGCGATTCAAGCGCCTAGAGTTTCATTTCGAAACCCTCTAACCGTTTAACCAACTTAAACAAGTTTTTACTACTGTAAAATTTGCCTTAGATCTAGATTAGTAGAACGAAGTTGTTTTCTTTCGCCGTTTGACTTTCGTTGCCTCGTTTGATTTGATTCTTTTTGCAAACCGGAGTTCTTAAAGTGAACCTTCTGGTTAGATCTCTTATTTGAGTTTTACCTGTGCATTAGATGAGTACTTATTGTATGCTTGTTTGTTTGTTTGCGATAGAGTACCCAGAGTGCGCCGCTTGTTACTTCGAATCGCTAGGTTTCCCGGATCATCAGCAAGGCAAGTAACACTTTGATCATACCTCCTACTACCCAGTTTTATTGCATTAGATCAATCCTCAAACATTGCATGATTAGGATCTAATTAAATTGTGGGATGGGAAGTAGTTGAGGTAGTACCTATTACCTGTTTATTATCAAACTTTGGGAGTTACTTCTACGTTTGCTTATTCTGCCATGCTATGCTAGTAGACGTGGATTGGGTGAGTGATATCCATGACAGATGTGAGTTTGTTAATTAATGGTTTATCTAAGGTGGAAACTTAAACACACATCTGGGTGGATTGAGGCACATGGGTATTCCAAGACTTGCCTGTTTTCTTTTGGACCGCCACCCAGGCTCAAAGGGATCATTATACTATTCATACTAGAAACTTCCGTGTGCAGCCACAAGCTATTATGGGCTCTAGCATAGTTGACTAAGTCGTGCGAACTCTTACAGTGGTAGACTAGCAGATGTAGGGCATGTAGGTGGTACGGTCTACCCGATCATAAGGTGCTAGCGCTTCTGAAAGACTATGTCTCGGTCATCCGTCTTCTTAAACACCATGTAGTGCGAGAAACCAAACGGAGGCGATCGAGTCTTGTGGGGAAAAGTGCGCAAACCTCTGCAGAGTGTAATAAAATAATCATGGTTAGCCGTGTCCCCGGTTATGGACATCTTGAGTATCTAGTACCTGGATTTTCATGTGAATCTCAACATGTTACTCTAAATTAATTTTGTTGGGTTTTGTTTAATGATGATGCTTAATTGGGATTGAGGATGCTCTCAACCATTCTCAATGTTTAACAACCACCATGATAGTAATTAAATTTATTCCTTTGAATTAGGGAAAAATTGGCTTTACGCAAAACTGTAACCATAGAGCTTTCCAATAGCCAAATATGCATATAGTATAGTTGTTTCATTCCATTATTCTCTATGTGTTACCTTGCCAGCATATTCCATGTGCTGACCCATTTCGGGCTGCAACATTAATGTTGCAGACTTTTCAGACGACGATTAAGGAGTTTTTAGGTCATGGTTCTATACTCAGTGAT
The DNA here is from genome assembly GCF_002162155.2 of Triticum dicoccoides. Classification (NCBI taxonomy): domain Eukaryota; kingdom Viridiplantae; phylum Streptophyta; class Magnoliopsida; order Poales; family Poaceae; genus Triticum; species Triticum dicoccoides. The sequence goes on along the minus strand of NC_041388.1, from coordinate 406,822,795 downwards.
GCCGTTGGAGTTGATGGACTCACTTATCTTCCAAGCCTTCCGCTGTTATCGTTATTAGATGGCCTTAAGCCATATTTATTGTAATAAGTTCTCTTTTGAGATGCTCAATGTAATAAGTGTGTGATTGCTACTCTGTTATAAATCCTTCGAGTACTGTGTGGTGTCAGCAGTACTAATCCAGGGATGACACCAGAGCACAGAGATCAGACTGTTTGAGGTCTGGTCGCTACAGAGATGATATCAGAGCACACGCTGACTGTAGGACACGACCACTAAGCTAAAGACCTAGAACACTATTCACCCTCTTCTCTTCTGACTCCTCATCTTTTCTACTCTTTTAGGATGGCGGATGCAAGGAACAAGTTCACGCAACCGGATGAAGATACACCCTTTGGATGTTACTTGAAGGAAGTCACTAGATACCTGAACATAGGAGTACCAAGCTTCACCGGAACCTACAAGGCCACTTTACCTGAAGAAGAGCGCCGGATGATTCAAGTTCAAGTTCTAGGAAGGACGTTCATGCCAGTCACTGAGCCCATGGAGTTTTCTTTTGATGCGCCAGCTTGGAGTCTAGGAAAGAGCATGGTAGCTCACATCGCCATGGGACGCATTGGAGAAGTCTACCACAATGATCTCAAGGATACTATCTACCAGATTTGTGGGCGCCGAGACGAGCACTGGGAGATGATCAGCACCAGGAAAGATAGATCAATTGTAGCTTTTATCCAAGTGTTAAACCAGCACATTCGACGACAGGAGAACCAGATGTGCACCGACATGATAGATCTGAAGAAGGCTAAGACTAGAATCAAGGAACTGGAGGAAGAACTCAAGGCTACACGTGAAGATTATGAAGAGGAAATTGAAGTATTGGTGGATAAGAATGTCGACCTAACAATGAAGATCGGGATATTCATGGGAGACCCTACACCAGTAGATGAAGACGAAGAACCCAAGGAGATTCGCCCGGAAGACTACATCATCATCGACGACACCGATTCGGATCCATATGATAGTGATGACGATTATGTTGATGAAGCTGGAGCAGATATCACGGAGTCTGCAACCAAAGAATATTTCTAGTAGACCACCTTATCAGTAGTAGTAGTCCACCATGTAAATATAGTAGTCCGAGCACTTTGCGATAGTTAGATCGATTGTATGCCCTTGTTTGATTGAATGAAGTGAATTGTTTGCTTTTGCCTCATGTGCATATGGGTAGTGTTTTCTCTTTAGACCCCCTCTATTCTTAAATCTCATCTTTTATAAACCCTTAGATGCCTCCGAGACGTGACCCTGGATTTACCTTTCCATCGGAGCTCACCCAGTTGATCCAGCAGCAGAACACATTGATGCAGTTGCTAGTCCAGAATCAGAATCAGGGGAACAACAACAGCAACCCACCACCACCACCACCTATCGATCACTTAGCCCGTTTTCTTAGGCTGAATCCGCCGGTGTTTTCCAGTAGCACCGAGCCGATAGTAGCAGATGATTGGCTACGCAAGACAGCTAGAGAGTTGACCATCGCAGGATGCACGGATGCGGAGAAGGTGAAGTTTGCCGCACATCAGCTTGAAGGACCCGCAGCATCATGGTGGGAGAATTTCACAGTCACTTTCCCTGTCGACACTGTCACATGGGACCAGTTTCAGCAGGCTTTTCATACTGCCCATGTTTCAGCAGGAGCTATGGCCATGAAGAAGTGTGAGTTTCGCAACTTGCGCCAAGGAGGATGGACAGTTGGCCAGTATGTGGAGGAATTTAGTAAACTAGCACGTTATGCCCCAGATGACGTCGCTACGGATGCAGCAAAGCAGGAGAAGTTTCTGGAAGGACTGGATGATGAGTTGAGCATGCAGTTGATGGTAGAAACCTTCAACAACTATCAGGAGTTGGTAGATCGTGCTCTTATGATTGAAGGCAAGCAGCAGCAAATTGAAAATCGTAAGAGGAAGTATGGACAAGGGAAGTACAATTCAGGAGCTCAGCAGAAGCCACGTTTTACCCCTAGACCGGGAGGACATTTTCAGCATACCCATGGAGGAGGTAGCTCGCACGATCACAATGGCACCAAAAGTGGTAATGGGAATGGAGGAAGCAACGGCCAGAACCGCACCAACCCATCAACCCCAGCCAAGAAGGATCTAAGCCAAGTCACTTGCTTTAAGTGTTCGAAGACCGGACATTATGCCAATGAATGTCTTGAATTACAAAATGGAAATAGGAATGGAAGCTCTGGGAAGAAGCCGAACCCTTTCAACAGGGGGCAGGTGAACCACGTTAGCGTGGAGGAGGTTGAAGCTCAGCCTGATGCAGTAATAGGTAAGTTTTTGGTTAAGTCATTTACTGCACTCGTTCTTTTTGATACTGGCACATCGCAATCATACATCTCAAGGGGATTTGTGGATAAGTATAACCTGTCAACCCAAGCCCTTAGGTCACCCATGTTAGTAACCTCGCCTGGAGCAGAGTATATGGCTAGTCGATGGTGTGATCGGTTACCATTAAGGATTGGTAACTATGTTTTTCCCTCGGACCTAATAGTATTGGAATCCCAAGGATTGGATGTGATATTAGGCATGGATTGGTTATCAAAGTATGAAGGGAATATTGAATGTGCTAGTAAGTCAATTTTGCTTACCACACCAGAAGGGAGAAGGATCAAGTATGTATCCCGACATGTGCCAAAGAGGACTCAAGTAAATTGCTTAACAGGAGTTGTGCAGGAGGAAGTACCAGTGGTAAGGGATTTCCCTGAAGTATTTCCAGAAGAATTGCCAGACATGCCACCGGATAGAGATATTGAGTTTTTGACTGAGCTATTGCCAGGCACAGGGCCAATATCAAAGAGACCATATAGGATGCCAGCAAAGGATTTGGTGGAAATTAAGAAGCAGATTAAGGAGTTAGTGGATAAAGGATATATTCGCCCAAGTTCTTCGCCTTGGGGATCGCCAGTACTTCTAATGGAGAAGAAGGATGGATCGTTAAGGATGGTTGTTGATTATCGAGGATTGAATGAAGTAACGATCAAGAACAAGTACCCACTACCTATGATCAATGATCTGTTCGATCGATTGCAAGGAGCTAAGGTATTTTCCAAGATCGATTTGCGATCAGGATACCACCAGTTGAAGATTAGAGAACAAGATATTCCTAAGACAGCTTTTACCACCAGGTATGGGCTGTACGAGTATACCGTTATGTCATTTGGTCTGACTAACGCACCCACATATTTTATGAACATGATGAACAAAGTGTTTATGGAGTTTTTGGGATAAGTTCGTCATAGTGTTCATTGATGATATCCTGGTTTACTCGAAGAATGAAGAAGAGCATAAGGAACATTTGCGATTGGCTCTTGGAAAGCTCAGAGAACATCAATTATATGCCAAGTTTAGCAAATGTGAGTTTTGGTTGAAGGAAGTTGGATTTCTCGGACACGTTATATCCGGAGAAGGTATAGCAGTAGATCCCACTAAAGTTGATACCATAACCAAGTGGGAAGCACCAACCACTGTGGGAGAGATCCATAGTTTTCTTGGACTCGCAGGATACTACCGGAGGTTTATTGAGAATTTCTCAAAGATTGCGAAGCCTATGACGGAGTTGTTGAAGAAGGATACCAAGTTCATATGGATGGAGGAATGTGAGGCTAGTTTTCAGGAGTTGAAGAAACGTTTGGTTACCTCACTAGTGTTGATTTTACCAGATCAGACCAAGGATTATGAGGTGTATTGCGACGCTTCACGTCGAGGACTTGGAGCAGTGCTGATGCAGGAAGGGAGAGTTGTTTCGTATGCCTCACGACAGCTTAAGCCTCCTGAGTTGAATTATGCTACGCATGATTTGGAGTTAGCAGCCGTAGTGCATGCATTGAAAACATGGAGACATTTCCTCACTGGAAATCATTGTGAGGTGTACATGGATCATAAGAGTTTGAAGTACATTTTTCACGCAGAAGGAGTTAAACCTTAGACAAAGGAGATGGTTGGAGCTCATCAAAGATTATGATATGAGATTGCATTACCATTCCGGAAAGGCTAATGTAGTAGCTAACACATTAAGCCATATGAGCCACGTCAATACATTAATGACGGGAGGAATACCAAGGGAGTTAGCAGAAAATCTTCATGAACTATATTTGGAAATAGTTCCGAGAGGCTATGTAGCAGCATTGGAGATTCAGTCTACATTAATGGATAAAAATCAGAGAAGCCCAAAGGACTAACAAGGAGATTGCCTCTATAAAGGACAAACTTAGCAAAGGAAAGGCTAAGGGATTTCGTGAGGATGAGCACGACACCCTATGGTTTGAAGATCGTGTTTACGTGCCCAATGACCCGGAGATCAGGAAGTTGATTCTGCAAGAGGCACACGATTTACCATATTCGATTCACCCAGGAAATACCAAGATGTATTTGGATTTGAAAGACATTTTCTGGTGGACCGGAATGAAGAAGGATATTGCGGAGTACGTAGCAGTTTGTGATGTATGTCAGAGAGTAAAAGCAGAGCATCAGAAGCCAGCAGATTGCTACAACCATTGCCGATACCCGAATGGAAGTGGGATAAGTTAGGCATGGATTTTATCACGGGATTACCCAGGACTCGTTCAGGCTATGACTCGATTTGGGTTGTAGTCGATCGATTGACGAAGGTAGCTCATTTCATCCCAGTAAAGACCACTTACACCAGTGCTAAGTTGGCAAAGATATACATGAACAGGATTGTATGTTTGCATGGAGTTCCGAGGAGTATCGTATCGGATAGAGGAACCCAATTTACCTCAAAGTTCTGGAAGCAGTTGCATGAAACTTTGGGTACCAGGCTAGAATTCAGTACAGCTTTTCATCCACAGGCAGATGGACAGACCGAGAGAGTCAATTGGATTTTGGAGGATATGTTGAGAGCTTGTGCGCTAGATTACGGATCTAGTTGGGACGACAATTTGCCATATGCAGAGTTCTCTTACAACAACAGTTACCAAACCAGTTTAAAGATGGCCCCCTTCAAAGCTTTGTACGGAAGGAGGTGCAGGACACCATTGTCGTGGGACAAAGTTGGAGATCGCCAATTGTTTGGACCTGACTTGATTAAAGAGTCTGAACAGAAGGTGAAGTTGATTCGCGACAGGCTCAAGATAGCCCAGTCCAGACAGAAGAGTTATGCAGATTCTAAACGAAAGGAGACGGTTTACGAAGTTGGAGATAGAGCTTATCTTCGAGTATCTCCACTTCAGAGAACAAAGCGTTTTGGAGTTAAGGGAAAATTAGCGCCACGATTTGTAGGACCATATCGAGTTTTGGAGCGTACGGGAGAAGTGGCCTACAAGTTGGAATTGCCCGAAGGATTGTCAGGAGTTCATGATGTGTTCCACGTTTCCCAGTTGAAGAAATGTCACGCTGAGATGGCTGACATACCTTTGAGAGACATGGTGCCATTGGAAACAATTCAGTTGGATAACGATTTGACCTACGAGGAGAAACCAATTAAGATTCTCGAGTTTGCCAGCTGAGTCACTCGCAGCAAGGTTATCAAGTTTTGCAAAGTTCAGTGGAGCTACCACACAGAGGATGAAGCCACCTGGGAACGAGAGGATGATTTGCTCAAGGACCACCCTCACCTATTTTCAAGCCAACCCGAATCTCGAGGGCGAGATTCATCTTAAGGGGGGTAGGTTTGTAACATCCCAAATTTTCAATTTGGAATGTTATACATTAGATCATCATTGCATATCATGTTTTATTGCTTTTCTGGTTGATCCTAGAAATTCTACGCAACTCAAGGACCCTCGGAGAGAGTTGGGGATTTCGTTATTTTCATATTTGAGTTTTTCTCAAATTTTGAGAATAGGATCATTTGATTTTATTTATTTTATCATCAATTATTTCTATTACAAAAATATGAGAGAGGGAATAAAATGACTTCCCAAAATAAAGAAATATTGAGGATTTAATAAAAAATCAAATAAGATTTTATTTCGGAGTTTTTCGTTATTTTATTTGAATTTAGGAAAAATGTGCGTTTTTCAAAATTGCATTTAGGCCCCAAATAAATGTTCACCTTGTGCGGCTTGATTTTAGAAGCCCGGGAAAATTTATTTTCGGGATTTTTGGAGTCCGTTTAGTATTTCTTTTTATTTTTCTTCCACGCGTAATTATTTAAAAAAATCGCACCGACCTACGAGCCATGTCCGACCTGGACACCGGCCCGGGAAGGCTTTATAAGCCGGGGGACCCGACCACCACAGCCCACCCGACGTGCCCCAAACCCTAGCCCGCCGCCACCCACCGCCCCGTCGCCGCCGTCAGACGCCGCCGCCGCCGCCACGATTTCTGCGCCCGTTTTTTTTTGAAAAATCGTTCGGTTTTTCCGTTGGTTTTTTTAGATTCGTTTTTTTAATAGATCGGTTTTTTCCGATTTATTTAAATAGCGAGCGTTTGTTCGTTCTAGCGAACGTTCGTCGTTTTTCTTTTTCTCGGATTTAATACATGATTTTTCTGATTGCGATTCCTGATCCGATTTTCGTTTTAGTATAACTTTTCGCTCGTTTATTGGAATCAGGCGATTCAAGCGCCTAGAGATTCGTTTCGAAACCCTCTAACCGTTTAACCAACTTAAAAAGTTTTTGCTACTGTAAAATTTGCCTTAGATCCAGATTAGTAGAACGAAGTTGTTTTCTTTCACCGTTTGACTTTCGTTGCCTCATTTGATTTGATTCTTTTTGCAAACCGGAGTTCTTAAAGTGAACCTTCTGGTTAGATCTCTTATTTGAGTTTTACCTGTGCATTAGATGAGTACTTATTGTATGCTTGTTTGTTTGTTTGCGATAGAGTACCTGGAGTGCGCCGCTTGTTACTTCGAATCGCTAGGTTTACTGGATCATCAGCAAGGCAAGTAACACTTTGATCATACCTCCTACTACCCGGTTTTATTGCATTATATCAATCCTCAAACATTGCATGATTAGGATCTAATTAAATTGTGGGATTGGAAGTAGTTGAGGTAGTACCTATTACCTGTTTATTATCAAACCTTTGGGAGTTACTTCTATGTTTGCTTATTCTGTCATGCTATGCTAGTAGACGTGGATTGGGTGAGTGATATCCATGACAGATGTGAGTTTGTTAATTAATGGTTTATCTAAGGTGGCAACTTAAACACACATCTGGGTGGATTGAGGCACCTGGGTATTCCAGGACTTGCCTGTTTTCTTTTGGACCGCCACCCAGGCTCAAAGGGATCATTAGACTATTCATACTAGAAACTTCCGTGTGCAGCCACAAGCTATTATGGGCTCTAGCATAGTTGACTAAGTCGTGCGAACTCTTACAGTGGTAGACTAGCAGATGTAGGGGATGTAGGTGGTACGGTCTACCCGATCGTAAGGTGCTAGCGCTTCTGAAAGACTATGTCTCGGTCATCCGTCTTCTCAAACACCATGTAGTGCGAGAAACCAAACGGAGGCGATCGAGTCTTGTGGGGAAAAGTGCGCAAACCTCTGCAGAGTGTAATAAACTAATCATGGTTAGCCGTGTCCCCGGTTATGGACATCTTGAGTATCTAGTACCTAGATTTTCATGTGAATCTCAACATGTTACTCTAAATTAATTTTGTTGGGTTTTGTTTAATGATGATGCTTAATTGGGATTGAGGATGCTGTCAACCATTCTCAATGTTTAACAACCACCATGATAGTAATTAAATTTATTCCTTTGAAGTAGGGAAAAATTGGCTTTACGCAAAACTGTAACCATAGAGCTTTCCAACAGCCAAATATGCATATAGTATAGCTGTTTCATTCCATTATTCTCTATGTGTTACCTTGCCAGCATATTCCATGTGCTGACCCGTTTCGGGCTGCAACATTAATGTTGCAGACTTTTCAGACGACGATTAAGGAGTTTTTAGGTCGTGGTTCTATACTCAGTGATGTTGTTGGAGTTGATGGACTCACTTATCTTCCAAGCCTTCTGCTGTTATCATTATTAGATGGCCTTAAGCCATATTTATTGTAATAAGTTCTCTTTTGAGACGCTCGATGTAATAAGTGTGTGATTGCTGCTCTGTTATAAATCCTCTGAGTACTGTGTGGTGTCAGCATTACTGATCCAGGGATGACACCGGAGCATAGAGATCAGAATGTTTGAGGTCTGGTCGCTACAATACTCCAATGTCACCTCAAGTATCCGTGGGTATGATTATACGATATGCATCACACAATCTCAGATTCATCTATTCAACCAACACAAAGGACCTCAAAGAGTGCCCCAAAGTTGTACCGTAGAATCACGACGAAAACGTGTGCCAACCCCTATGCATAGGTTCCCAATGTCACAAAACCCGCAAGTTGATCACCAAGACATACATCAAGTGGCACGTGGTATCCCATTGTCACCACAGATATCCACGGCAAGACATACATCAAGTGTTCTCAAATCTTTAAAGACTCAATCCGATAAGATTACTTCAAAGGGGAAACTCAATTCATTACAAGAGAGAAGAGGGGGAGGAGAAACATAGGATCCAACTATAATAGTAAAGCTCGCGATACATCAAGATCGTATCATCTCAAGAACACGAGAGAGAGAGAGAGATCAAACACATAGCTACCGGTACATACCCTCAGCCCCGAGGGAGAACTACTCCCTCCTCATGGAGAGCACCGGGATGATGAAGATGGCCACCGGAGAAGGATTGCCCCCTCCGGCAGGGTGCCGGAACGGGTCTAGATTGGTTTTTGGTGGCTGCGGAGGCTTCTGGCGGCGGAACTGCCAATCTATGTTGCGCTCTGGAAGTTTTATGGTACGACGATATATATGGGTGCAGGAAGTACGTCGGAGGAGCCATGGGGGCCCCACGAGGCAGGGGGCGCGCCCTAGCGGGGCGCCCCCACCCTCGTGAGCACCTCCCGTATCTCCTGACATGGAGTCCAAGTCTATCTGGTGGTTTTTGTTCCAAAAATAACTTCTCCAGTTGATTTCGTTCCGTTTTGACTCCGTTTGATATTCCTTTTCTTCAAAACACTGAAATAGGCATAAAACAGCAAATCTGGGTTGGGCCTCCGGTTAATAGGTTAGTCCCGAAAATAATATAAAAGTGGATAATAAAGCCCAATATTGCCCAAAACAGTAGATAATATAGCAATTATGTCTTCTCAAAATAACATGGCCAAAGAAAGTTATCCCTACAAAATCATATAGTCTGGCTATGCTCCATCTTCACCACACAAAATATTTAAATCATGCACAACCCCGATGACAAGCCGAGCAATTGTTTCATACTTTTGATGTTCTCAAACTTTTTCAATCTTCACGCAATACATGAGCGTGAGCCATGGACATAGCACTATAGGTGGAATAGAATGTGGTTGTGGAGAAGACAAAAAGGAGAAGATAGTCTCACATCAACTAGGCGTATCAACGGGCTATGGAGATGCCCATCAATAGATATCAATGTGAGTGAGTAGGGATTGCCATGCAACGGATGCACTAGAGCTATAAATGTATGAAAGCTCAACAAAAGAAACTAGCGGGTGTGCATCCAACTTGCTTGCTCACAAAGACCTAGGGCAATTTTTTAGGAAGCCCATCATTGGAATATACAAGCCAAGGTCTATAACGTAAAATTCCCACTAGTATATGAAAGTGACAACATATGAGACTCTCTATATGAAGAACATGGTGCTACTTTGAAGCACAATATATGAGACTTGCTATATCATGATGCTACTTTGAAGCACAAGTGTGGAAAAAGGATAGTAGCATTGCCCCTTTTTATTTATTTTCTTTTTTGGGGGGGCCTTTTTTTTCTTTGGCCTTTCTCTTCTTTTTTTATTGGGACAATGCTCTATTGAATGATGATCATCACACTTCTATTTATTTACAACTCAATGATTACAACTCGATACTAGAACAAAGTATGACTCTATATGAATGCCTCCGGCGGTGTACCGGGATTGCGATGAATCAAGAGTGACATGTATGGAAAATTATGAACGGTGGCTTCGCCACAAATACGATGTCAACTACATGACCATGCAAAGCAATATGACAATGATGGAGCGCGCCATAATAAACGGAACGGTGGAAAGTTGCATGGCAATATATCTCGGAATGGCTATGGAAATGCCATGATAGGTAGGTATGGTGGCTGTTTTGAGGAAGGTATATGGTGGGTTTATGGTACCGGCGAAAGTTGCGCGGTACTAGAGAGGCTAGCAATGGTGGAAGGGTGAGAGTGCGTATAATCCATGGACTCAACATTAGTCATAAAGAACTCACATACTTATTGCAAAAATCTATTAGTTATCAAAACAAAGTACTACGCGCATGCTCCTAGGGGGATATATTGGTAGGAAAAGACCATCGCTCGTCCCTGACCGCCACTCATAAGGAAGACAATCAATAAATAAATCATGCTCCGACTTCGTTACATAACGGTTCACCATACGTGCATGCTACGGGAATCACAAACTTCAACACAAGTATTTCTCAAATTCACAACTACTCAACTAGCATGACTCTAATATTACCATCCTCATATCTCAAATCAATCATCAAGTATCAAACTTCTCATAGTATTCAACACACTCATAAGAGAATTTTATTATTCTTGAATACCTAGCATATTAGGATTTTAAGCAAATTACCATGTTATTTAAAACTCTCAAAATAATATAAGTGAAGCATGAGAGTTCATCTATTTCTTCAAAATAAAACTACCACCATGCTCTAAAATAATATAAGTGAAGCACTAGAGCAACAACAAACTACTCCGAAAGATATAAGTGAAGATCAATGAGTAGTCGAATAATTATGCAACTATATGAAGACTCTCTAACATTTAATAATTTCAGATCTTGGTACTTTATTCAAACAGCAAGCAAAGCAAAAGAAAATGACATGACGCTCCAAGGAAAACACATATCATGTGGCGAATAAAAATATAGCTCCAAGTAAAGTTACCGATGAACGAAGACGAAAGAGGGGATGCCTTCCGGGGCATCCCCAAGCTTAGGCTCTTGGTTGTCCTTGAATATTACCTTGGGGTGCCTTGGGCATCCCCAAGCTTAGGCTCTTGCCACTCCTTATTCCATAGTCCATCGAATCCTTACCCAAAACTTGAAAACTTCACAACACAAAACTTAACAGAAAACTCGTAAGCTCCGTTAGTATAAGAAAATAAATCACCACTTCAAGTTACTGTAATGAACTCATTCTTTATTTATATTGGTGTTAAACCCCCTGTTCAAGAATTCATCCGATTAACCAGTTAACTTGCTGATTAATCCCTACTCGTAGGGTCACCGAGTAACCGATTAACTGATTAATCACCCGAGTAATTGATTAAATGGCCGATTAACTTGCCGATTAGCCTATTAATCCCCTACTCGTCAGCCAACCGAGCAGCTGCCAGTTAACGATTTCCTCAACAATGGTTAAACCTACTGTATTATAACTTCTCTATGGTTCATACCCTCGGATACTACTCATAGATTCATCAAAATAAGTAAACAACACATGAAAAACAGAATCTGTCAAAAACAGAACAGTCTGTAGTAATCTGGATCAAACGTATACTTCTGGAACTCATAAAATTCTCAAATAAATTGCTGGACCTGAGGAATTTATCTATTTATCATATGAAAAAATAATTAACTAAATATCACTCTCCAAATAAAAATGGCAGCAGTTCTTGTGAGCGCTAAAGTTTCTGTTTGTTACAGCATGATCAACAAGACTTTCCCAAAGTCTTCCCAAAGGTTCTACTTGGCGCAAACACTAATTAAACACATAAAACCACATCTAAACAGTGGATAGACGAATTATTTATTACTAAACAGGAACAAAAAGCAAGGAACAAAAATAAAATTGGGTTGCCTCCCAACAAGCGCAATCGTTTAACGCCCCTAGCTAGGCATGATGGTTTCAATGATGCTCACATAAAAGATAAGAATTGAAACATAAAGAGAGCATCATGAAGAATATGACTAGCACATTTAAGTCTAACATACTTCCTATGCATAGGGATTTTGTGAGCAAATAACTTGTCGGAACAAGAATCAACTTGCATAGGAAGATAAAACAAGCATAACTTCAAAACTTTAAGCACATCGAGAGGAAACTTGATATTATTGCAATCCTACAAGCATATGTTCCTCCCTCATAATAATTTTCAGTAGCATCATGAATGAATTCAACAATATAACCAGCACCTAAAGCATTCTTTTCATGATCTCCAAGCATGCAAAATTTACTACTCTCCACATAAGCAAAATTGTTCTCATTCGGGATAGTGGGAGTATAATAAGAGACTTGAATATTATAAATTGTTTCCACATTAAAAGAGTAATGTTCAGAAAAGGGGTAACCATAATCATGACAAGTTTTATAAATATAATCCTCACTACTTTTTATAGCATATGTATCATCACAATAATTATCATAAGTAGGAGGCATGTTATTATCATTATGAATTTGCATATCAAAACTTGGGAGACTAAAAATATAATCTTCATTAAGCGTAGCATCCCCAAGCTTGGGACAAACATTAATTGCAGAAAATATATTCTCAAATATGTCATCCTCATCAAACATAGCTTCCCCAAGCTTGGGCCTTTTCGTATCATAAGCATAATCACTCTCATCATTAATAGCATGGATAGCACCAATAGTATAGCAATTATTATATTCTTCCAAGCAAGTGCCAAAAAGATTTTCAAGATCATAAGAAGTATCATTATCTTCCACAATTATATTTTCATGAGGCACAATAGTAATAGGAGCAGCATCATTTGGGAGGGATATCTTTTTACCTCTCTTCCTTTTTTTTTTCTTCTTCACCACATCATGCGTGGGTTCAATTCTCTTTTTGGAGCTCCTTATTAATGAGATTGGTTGAGTAGGAGGCTCCTCCTCGTTACCTGATTCATCATAAGAAATAATAGGAGGATATTGGGAAGTCTTTTCCCTTTTGTTAGTATTCTCTTCATCTTCTATTTGTTTTCTTTTCTTTATGTAATTGGCAATATAAGGATTTTCAATGCAATTCACCGCACAATACATATAAATATTCTCTAGATCAAAACGAAGAACTTTATCAAGGGTAAATTTTGGAATATCCTCAGTTATACGTTTCATTTCTTCATAACCCAAAAGAAGGCTAAACTCTTTATGATGCTCAAGGTTAATCAAATTATCACAATATTTGGACACGACTTGATCATGAAACAAATAGCATTGGAGCTTTAAATGACCATGTTCATTGCAAAGTTCACAAGGAGCACGAAAAATATTGAATCTTTCAGCACATTCATCTAGCTCTTCTTGCAACAATTTAGTTTCTAAGTACTTATGCCTCTTGCAATATCTATCTTCCCTATTTGGTGTGTACTTGCAAACCCAATCTACTCCATAAAAATTGGCATATTTATAGGAGACATTTTCATCATAACTAGTGCAATCATCATTAGCATCATGGATATTCAAAGAATTCGTACTAACAACATTGCAATCATGCTCATCATTCAAATATTTAGTGCCAAACATTTTATAGATTTCTTCTTCTAGCACTTGAGCACAATTTTCCTTTCCATCGTACTTACGAAAGATATTAAAAAGGTGAAGCGTATGAGACAAACTCAATTCCATTTTTTTGTAATTTTCTTTTATAAACTAAACTAGTGATAAAACAAGAAACTAGAAGACTCGATTGCAAGATCCAAAGATATACCTTCAAGCACTCACCTCCCCGGCAACGGCGCCAGAAAAGAGCTTGATGTCTACTACACAACCTTCTTCTTGTAGACATTGTTGGGCCTCCAAGTGCAGAGGTTTGTAGAACAGTAGCAAATTTCTCTCAAGTGGATGTCCTAAGGTTTATCAATCCGTAGGAGGCGTAGGATGAAGATGGTATCTCTCAAGCAACCCTGCAACCAAATAACAAAGAGTCTCTTGTGTTCCCAACACACCCAATACAATGGTAAATTGTATAGGTGCACTAGTTTGGCGAAGAGATGGTGATACAGGTGGTATATGGATAGTAGATAATAGTTTTTGTAATCTGAAAATATAAAAACAGCAAGGTAACTAATAATAAAAGTGAGCGTAAACGGTATTGCAATGATAGGAAATAAGGCCTAGGGTTCATACTTTCGCTAGTGTAAGTTCCCTCAACAATACTAACATAATTGGATCACATAACTATCCCTGAACATGCAACAAAGAGTCACTCCAAAGTCACTAATAGCGGAGAATGAACGAAGAGATTATGGTAGGGTATGAAACCACTCAAAGTTATTCTTTCCAATCAATCCATTGGGCTATTCCTATAAGTGTCACAAACAGCCCTAGAGTTCGTACTAGAATAACACCTTAAGACACAAATCAACCAAAACCCTAATGTCACCTAGATACTCCAATGTCACCTCAAGTATCCGTGGGTATGATTATACGATATGCATCACACAATCTCAGATTCATCTATTCAACCAACACAAAGGACCTCAAAGAGTGCCCCAAAGTTCTACCGGAGAATCACGACGAAAACGTGTGCCAACCCCTATGCATAGGTTCCCAATGTCACGAAACCTGCAAGTTGATCACCAAGACATACATCAAGTGGCACGTGGTGTCCCATTGTCACCACAGATATCCACGGCAAGACATACATCAAGTGTTCTCAAATCTTTAAAGACTCAATCCGATAAGATTACTTCAAAGGGGAAACTCAATTCATTACAAGAGAGAAGAGGGGGAGGAGAAACATAGGATCCAACTATAATAGCAAAGCTCGCGATACATCAAGATCGTATCATCTCAAGAACACGAGAGAGAGAGAGAGAGAGATCAAACACATAGCTACTGGTACATACCCTCAGCCCCGAGGGAGAACTACTCCCTCCTCGTCATGGAGAGCACCGGGATGATGAAGTTGGCCACCGAAGAAGGATTGCCCCCTCCGGCAGGGTGCCGGAACGGGTCTAGATTGGTTTTTGGTGGCTACGGAGGCTTCTGGCGGC
Source organism: Triticum dicoccoides (assembly GCF_002162155.2). NCBI lineage: Eukaryota > Viridiplantae > Streptophyta > Magnoliopsida > Poales > Poaceae > Triticum > Triticum dicoccoides. The sequence goes on along the minus strand of NC_041388.1, from coordinate 406,807,764 downwards.
GGAACTCCCGATCTATGTTGCGTTCTGGAAGTTTTAGTGTACGATGATATATATGGGTGCAGGAAGTACGTCGGAGGAGCCACGAGGGCCCCACGAGGCAATGGCGCGCCCTAGGGGGGGCGCCCCCCACCCTTGTGAGCACCTCCCATATCTCTTGACGTGGAGTCCAAGTCTATCTGGTGGCTTTTGTTCCAAAAATAACTTCTCGAGTTGATTTCATTCCGTTTTGACTCTGTTTGATATTCCTTTTCTTCAAAACACTGAAATAGGCATAAAACAGCAAATCTGGGTTGGGCCTCCGGTTAATAGGTTAGTCCCGAAAGTAATATAAAAGTGGATAATAAAGCCCAATATTGCCCAAAACAGTAGATAATATAGCATGGAGCAATCAAAAATTATAGATACGTTGGAGACGTATCAGGCTGCGACGTGTTGATCTTCCGAGGCCGGGCATGACCCAGACAAGTGTGTCCGGACAAAGGGGATCGAGCGTGTTGGGAAATGTGGTGCACCCCTGCAGGGACGTTAATCTATTCGAATAGTCGTGATCTTCGGTAACAAGATGACTTGGAGTTGTACCTTGACCTTATGACAACTAGAACCTGATACTTAATAAAACACACCCTTCCAAGTGCCAGATACAACCGGTGATCGCTCTCTCACAGGGAGACGAGGGGAGGATCATCGGTTAGGATTATGCTATGCGATGCTACTTGGTGAACTTACCATCTACTCTCCTCTACATGCTACAAGATGGAGGTTGCCAGAAGCGTAGTCTTCGATAGGACTAGCTATCCCCCTCTTATTCTGGCATTCTGCAGTTCAGTCCACATATGTTACCACCTTTTCCATTTGATACCAATGCATACATATGTAGTGTAGCTCCTTGCTTGCGAGTACTTTGGATGAGTACTCACGGTTGCTTTCCTCCCCCCTTTCCCTCTTTCTATACCCGATTGCTGCGACCAGACATTGGAGTCCGGGAGCAAGACGCCACCATTGACGACGACTCCTACTACACTGGAGGTGACTACTACTACGTGCAGGCCGCTAACGATGACCAGGAGTAGTTTAGGGGGATCCCAGGCAGGAGGCCTGCGCCTCTTTCGATTTGTGTCCCAGTTTGTGCTAGCCTTCTTAAGGCAAACTTGTATAACTTATGTCTGTACTCAGATATTGTTGCTTCCGCTGACTCGTCTATGATCGAGCTCTTGTATTCGAGCCCTCGAGGCCCCTGGCTTGTAATATGATGCTTGTATGACTTATTTTATTTGTAGAGTTGTGTTGCGATATCTTCCCGTGAGTCTCTGATCTTGATCGTACACGTTTGCGTGTATGATTAGTGTACGATTGAATTGAGGGTGTCACATGTAGTGTCATAGATTAGTGATACAAGTTCTGATACTACAATTGCAAGAGGTCTAAGATTGTGGTATTCAACTAGCGCGCACACGGCCACAACCGACGGGACAATTACCTCTATGAACTGACTCAATGCCTTTCCACAAACAACCCTGGTATGCTTATCCATCTCGGTTATCAATCACTATAGGAGATCCATGTCAATGGAATGCTAAACCAAAGTAGAATACAATATAGGCTTGATGAGCACCAAGCGTCCTTCCAGGGTAAGAAGGTTGGCTTTCCACGATGCCATTTGCCAAAATAAATCATTTCGATGCTAAATTGCAGTGTAGCCTTGGAAACCCTCTTGTAGGACAATAGATCCCAAGGTCTCTGCAGGGAAAATTGATAACACTGCATGGAAATTATGAGGCAATAGTTGCCAGGTGTGGAGGCATGCACTACATTGGGGCGTCATAGCACTTCTCACATTGGTAATGTGCCCATTAGGACCACCAAAGTAGTCGAACACCACACAGACATGTCGCACACCATGGGTGACAGGAAAATGGCGCTCAATCCTCCGACGAGGAAGTTGTTGCAACATACTATGGACATATCGGTTGCGCTGAGCGGAATAGCGCGTCCAGCGGTTCCATGACAAGAACGAACAACATGGGGGCCAAGGGAGAGAGGATTTATAGCACACACAGGGAAGGAGAATGCAGATTCAAGGCTGCATGATTGCGTGAAGATTCAGAAACTTGTAATGTGTTTAGGCCTTAATAACTCCATGCGTGCAACTTTTGTTGGGAAACATAGTAGAAACCAACAACAAAATCAGCCTATGAATCTAGTTCCCATGATCACTGTGAAGATGTACATACAAGGTTAGATCTGATCTCACAACCAAATGAATTGTAGCGGAAGAAGATTTGGTGAAGATCGCATTCTCGGCATTCCTCATACCAACCCCTCGAACTAGAACTGAACGTACGGTAATTCTATCAGAATGCACATGTACAAATCCTTTGATCCAGCATGGCTTCACCGTCCAGAGCTATGCAATGTCGGAGAAGAACTAGAGGGTGGAGCATCCCTTCAGGGAAGACAATAGTGGAGAACTAGAGAGAGAGAGAGAGAGAGAGAGAGAGAGAGAGAGAGGTGAGCCCCAACCTCAACGGGGAAATACACCCTGGCTTGGAGGAGGGGCTCCCTATTGGGAAACGTAGTAGAAAACAAAAAATTGTCCCTACGACCACCTAGGAACAATATGAAGATGCATATAGGTTTGGATCGACGATGGTTACCAACTCCGGAGTTGCAGCGGAAGAATACAAGTCGGTGTAGATAGTACTTGGAGTCCCTCGAACCGTTACTGATGATCTCGTGAACCGCCCTTGAACGATCCCTTGAACGGACGACCAAAAGCACGGCCTCTCTACTTGGTTGTAAGCGTACGGTCTTCACGGTCCAACAGCGCTTCGCCGTCCAGAGCTAATCATTTCTGGAGAATTAGAGGGAGGATGTTAGAACCACACTAGACTTCTAATTATGAGGATCATAGGATCAAGGTCAAGCTCTAATTGAACAACTAGGATCAGCTAGAACTAGAACTAGAGGAACTAGAGGAGGCTCCAAAACTTGTGCCTTCAAAGTGTCTTGGACCTCTAGTATATATAGGTTGAGGGGAGAGGGAGGGGCGCCACAAGGAGGGGCGGTACTCCCCTCCTTGCGCCAGCCAAAAGGGGGAAGGAGGAGCCCTTCCTCCACCCCAATTCGGCCTCCCTCAAGGGGGAAAGGGGCGCCTCCCCTACATGGGCCCTTATAGCCCAATTCTCTCTCCACAGTTTGGCCTTTTAAGGCCCGTCGATATTAAATTAAATATAAAAGCCCTCTAATAATTACTAGAGCATTTTGTATATAATTTAACATCTTCAGAAACATTTTCCACCTATATATTATTTATTAGTAATACACGGTATTGCCCGATAAACTCTGAAACCCTTCTGGTGACCCCGAAACACTTTCGGTTCTTCTCGAAACTATTCTGAATATTAATGAAACAATTTCAGAAATAAATCCTCCATACTCTCGTCCTACTAAAACTCAGCAGATCGTGATTACCTTAAGCTTATGACCCAGTAGGTTCGATAAATCATAAACATGAATGGAACTCCTTCGTTCAATGACCAACAGCAGAACCGTGGACGTCCATATCGATCCCTATGAGTACACGAATGACATTCGAGTGAACCTATGGTTATCATGTGATGTTCCCTTTGCTTCGTGATACTTTAAAACACCCGGGATGCATCAGTATCCTCCTAAGTCATGCACATGCTCACCATACCACTGATCTCGTTGCCCGTTTTCTTCTTCTTTCTCGTTGAAATGTTACGGCATCCCCGTGACATAGTTACCTATGCCTGGCCAAGCGATGATGGATACCTTCACACTAAGAGGGCCTTAAGAATATCTCTCCATCGTCGGAGGAGCAAATTCCACTCTCGATCTATCTAGTCGCTCGTCAAACTTTCCGATGAACCCATAAGTTATCGTTATGATCACCGTGTTACTAATGACGTTTGAGCAACCCCAAAGTCCAGCGTACAATAGAAAGTGACTAGGATACTCTCATGGTCCGAGGAACTAAAAACACATACTAATACTCTGTGTTATAACAATTGATTTCAGACGATATTATCTCAAAGTATAAAAAACAAGTTTGGGTCGATTCAATATGATCGTTCTTCTAACATCATACTCTCAATGTTGTTTTAGAACTATCGTTACACTTAAAGATATCCTAAGATCCGGAAAACATGATCACGAGCAACACTTGAGACAGTCTTAGAGACAAGACTAGGAACCTATTCTTTACCGTTTATCATTCCACACGTGCATTGTAACATCCCAAATTTTCAATTTTCAATGTTATACACTAGATCATCATTGCATATCATATTTATTGCATTTTGGCCGATCCTAGAAATTTTTCGCAACTCATGGACCCTCGGAGAGAGTTGGGGATTTTGTTATTTTCATATTTGAGTTGTCTCAAATTTAGAAAATAGGATCTTTGATTTTATTTATTTTATCTTCAATTATTTCTGCTACAAAAATATGAGAGAGGGAATGAAATGACTTTCCCAAAATAAAGAAATATTGAGGATTTAATAAAAAAATCAAATAAGATTTATTTGCTATTTCATTTGAATTTAGGAAAAAAATGTGCGTTTTTCAAAATTGCATTTAGGCCCCAAATAAATGTTCACTTCGTCCGGCTTGATTTTAGAACTCGGGTAAAATTTATTTCGGGATTTTTGGAGTCAGTTTAGTATTTCTTTCGTTAGTTTTTCTACCCGGAATTAATTTAAAAAAAATTCCGAACCGACTCCGGGCCGTACCCGAGCGGGACTCCGCCCGGGGGGGGCCTTTATAAGCCGCTTGCCCGAGCCGCCGAAGCCCACCAGCGCCTCAGCCCCGCAGCCCGCCCGCGCG
>NC_041388.1:406738143-406802521 GCF_002162155.2 Triticum dicoccoides | reverse complement strand
AGGTAGCCGCCGTCACCGGCGGTTTTCCTCGGAAAACCGCCCGGTTTTTTTAAAAAAACCGTGGTTTTTTTTAAGATCCGTTTTTTTATTACAACGGTTTTTTTACGGTTTAGTTTATTTAGCGAGCGTTCGCTCGTTCGTTCGTTTTAACGAACGTGTTCGTCGTCTAGATCCATATAAAGAACGTTCGTTCGTTAATCTGTTCGTCGTTTTTCTTTTTCTCGGATTTTCCACGATTATTTCTGATCGCGATTTCTGGTCCGATTTTTGTTTTAGTATAACTTTTCGCTCGTTTATCGGAATCAGGCGATTCAAGCGCCTGGAGTTTCGTCTCGAAACCCTCTTTCCGTTTAACCAACTTAAACAAGTTTTTGCTTCTATAAAATTGCCTTAGATCCAGAATAGTAAACAAAGCATGTTTCTTTTGCTGTTTGTCTTTCGTTGCTTCGTTCGATTGGATTCTTTTTGCCAACCGGAGTTCTTAAGTTGAACCTTCTGGTTAGATCTCTTATTTGAGTTTTACCTGTGCATCAGTTGAGTACTTATTGTGTGCTTGTTTGTTTGCGATAGAGTACCTGGAGTGTGCCGCTTGTTACTTCGAATCGCTAGGTTTCCCGGATCATCAGCAAGGCAAGTAACACTTTGATCATACCTCCTACTACCTAGTTTTATTGCATTAGGTCAATCCTTACACATTGCATGATTAGGATCTAACTAAATTGTGGGTTTGGGAAGTAGTTGAGGTAGTACCTATTACCTGTTTATTATCAAACCTTTGGGAGTTACTTCTACGTTGCTTATTATGCCATGCTATGCTAGTAGACGTGGATTGGGTGAGTGTATCCATGACAGATGTGAGTTGGTTAATTAATGGTTTGTTTAAGGTGGCAACTTAAGCACACATCCGGGTGGATTGAGGTACTTGGGTATTCCAGGATTGCCTGTTTTCTTTTGGGCCGCCACCCAGGTTCAAAGGGATCATGAGATTATTCATGCTAGAAACTTCCGTGTGCAGCCACAAGCTATTATGGGCTCTAGCATAGTTGACTAAGTCGTGCGAACTCTTACAGTGGTAGACTAGCAGATGTAGGGGATGTAGGTGGTACGGTCTACCCATCGTAAGGTGCTAGCGCTTCTGAAAGACTATGTCTCGGTCATCCGTTTCTCAAACACCATGTAGTGCGAGAAATCCAATGGAGAAGATCGAGTCTTGTGGGGAAAAGTGCGCAAACCTCTGCAGAGTGTATAAACTAATCATGGTTAGCCGTGTCCCTGGTTATGGACATCTTGAGTATCTAGTACCTGGATTATCATGTGAATCTCAACATGTTACTATAAAATTTAATATTGATGGGTTTGTTTAATAATGATGTTTAATTGGGATTGAGGATGCTGTCAACCATTCTCAATGTTTAACAACCACCATGATAGTAAACAAATTTATTCCTTTGCAGTAGGGAAAATTTAGCTTTTCGCAAAACTGTAAGCATAGAGCTTTCCACCAGCCAAATATGCATGTAGAATAACTGTTTCTTTCCATTACTCTCTATGTGTTACATTGCCAGCATATTCCATGTGTTGACCCGTTTCGGGCTGCAATATTAATGTTGCAGACTTTTCAGACGACGATTAAGGAGTTTTAGGTCGTGGTTCTATACTCAGTGATGCCGTTGGAGTTGATGGACTCACTTATCTTCCAAGCCTTCCGCTGTTATCGTTATTAGATGGCCTTAAGCCATATTTATTGTAATAAGTTCTCTATTGAGACACTCGATGTAATAAGTATGTGATTGCTACTCTGTTATAAATCCTTCAAGTATTGTGTGGTGTCAGCATTACTGATCCAGGGATGACACCGGAGCACAGAGATTGGACCGTTTAAGGTCTGGTCGCTACAGGATGGTATTAGAGCACACGCTGACTGTAGGACACGACCAGTAATCTAAAGACCTAGATCACTACTCACTCTCTTCTCTTTCTAACTCCTCATCTTTTCTACTCTTTTAGGATGGTAGATGCAAGGAACAAGTTCACGCAACCGGATTAAGATACACCCTTTGGACGTCACTTGAAGGAAGTCACTAGATATCTGAACATAGGAGTACCAAGCTTCACCGGAACCTACAACGCCACTTTACCTGAAGAAGAGCGCTGGATGATTCAAGTTCAAGTTCCAGGAACAACGTTCATGCCAGTCACTGAGCCCATGGAGTTTTCTTTTGATGCACCAACTTGGAGTCTAGGAAAGAGCATGGCAGCTCACATCGCCATGGGACGCATTGGAGAAGTCTACCGAAATGATCTCAAGGATACTATCTACCAGATTTGTGGGCGCCGAGATGAGCACTGGGAGATGATCAGCACCAGAAAGGATAGATCAATTGCAGCTTTTATCCAGGAGTTAAACCAGCACATTCGACATCAAGAGAACCAGATGTGCGCCGACATGATAGACCTGAAGAAGGCAAAGACAAGAACCAAGGAACTGGAGGAAGAACTCAAGGCTACACATGAAGATTATGAAGAGGAAATTGAAGTATTAGTGGATAATAATGCCGACCTAACAATGAAGATTGGAATATTTATGGGGGGCCCTACACCAGTAGAAGAAGACGAAGAACCCAAGGAGATTCGCCCGGAAGACTACATCATCATCGACGACACCGACTCGGATCCAGATGATAGCGATGATGACTATGTTGATGAAGCTAGAGCAGATATCATGGAGTTTGCAACCGAAGAATATTTCTAGTAGACCACCTCATTAGTAGTAGTAGTCCACCATGTAAATATTATAGTCTGAGCACTTTCGCGATAGTTAGATCGATTGTATGCCCTTGTTTGATTGAATGAATGAAGTGAATTGTTTGCTTTTGCCTCATGTGCATATGGGTAGTGTTTTCTCTTTAGACCCCCTCTATTCTTAAATCTCATCTTTTCTAAACCCTCAGATGCCTTCGAGACGTGACCCCGGATTTACCTTTCCACCGGAGCTCACCCAGTTGATCCAGTAGCAGAACACATTGATGCAGTTGCTAGTCTAGAATCGGAATCAAGGGAACAACAACAACAACCCACCACCACCACTTGTTGATCACTTAGCCCGTTTTCTTAGGCTGAATCCGCTAGTGTTTTCTAGTAGCACCAAGCCGATAGTAGCAGATGATTGGCTCCGCAAGACAGCTAGAGAGTTGACCACAGCAGGATGCACGGATGCGGAGAAGGTGAAGTTTGCCGCACATCAGCTTGAAGGACCCGCAGCATCATGGTGGGAGAACTTCACAGCTACTTTCCCTGTCGATACTATCACATGGGACCAATTTCAGCAGGCTTTTCGAACTGCCCATGTTTCAGCAGGAGCTATGGCCATGAAGAAGCGAGAGTTTCGCAACTTGCACCAAGGAGGACGGACAGTTGGCCAGTATGTGGAGGACTTTAGTAAGCTAGCACGTTATGCCCCAGATGACGTTGCTACGGACGCATCTAAGCAAGAGAAATTTCTGGAAGGACTGAATGATGAGTTGAGCATGCAGTTGATGGTAGCAACCTTCAACAACTACCAGGAGTTGGTAGATCGTGCTCTCATGATTGAAGGGAAGCAGCAGCAAATTGAGAATCGCAAGAGGAAGTATGCACAAGGAAAGTACAATTCAGGAGCTCAGCAGAAGCCATGATTTACCCCTAGGCCGGGAGGACATTTTCAGCATACCCATGGAGGAGGTAGATCGCACAATTACAATGGCCCCAAGAACGGTAATGGGAATGGAGGAAGCAACGGCCAGAACCGCACCAACCCATCAACCCTAGCCAAGAAAGACCTGAGCCAAGTTACTTGCTTTAAGTGCCAGAAGACCGGACATTATGCCAATGAATGTCCTGAATCACAGAATGGAAATGGCAATGGAAGCTCTGGGAAGAAGCCAAACCCTTTCAACATGGGACAGGTGAACCACATTAACGTGGAGGAGGTTGAAGAGCAGCCGGATGCAGTAATCAGTAATTTTTTGGTTAAGTCATTTACTGCACTCGTTCTTTTCGATACTGGTGCATCGCATTCATACATATCAAGGGGATTTGTGGATAAGTATGAATTGCCAACCCAAGCCCTTAGGTCACCGATGTTAGTAACCTCGCCTGGAGCAGAATATATGGCTAGTCTATGGTGTGATCGGTTACCATTAAGGATTGGTAACTATGTTTTTCCCTCGGACCTAATAGTATTGGAATCCCAAGGATTGGATGTGATATTAGGCATGGATTGGTTGTCAAAGTATGAAGGGAATATTGAATGTGCCAGTAAGTCAATTTTGCTTACCACCCCAGAAGGAAGAAGGATCAAGTACGTATCCCGACATGTGCCAAAGAGGACTCAAATAAATTGTTTAACCAGAGTTGTGCAGGAGGAAGTACCAGTAGTGAAGGATTTCCCCGAAGTATTTCCAGAAGAGTTGCCAGGCATGCCACCGGATAGAGATATTGAGTTTTTGATTGAGCTTTTGCCAGGCACAGGGCCAATATCAAAGAGACCATATAGGATGCCTACAAAGGATTTGGTGGAAATTAAGAAGCAAATTAAGGAGTTACTGGATAAAGGATATATTCGCCCAAGTTCTTCACCTTGGGGATCGCCAGTACTTCTAGTAGAAAAGAAGGATGGATCGTTAAGGATGGTTGTCGATTATCGAGGATTGAATGAAGTAACCATCAAGAACAAGTACCCACTATCGATGATCAATGATCTGTTTGATCGATTGCAAGGAGATAAGGTATTTTCCAAGATCGATCTGCGATCAGGATACCACCAGTTGAAGATTCGGGAACAGGATATACCCAAGACGGCTTTTACCACCAGGTATGGGTTGTACGAGTATACCGTTATGTCATTTGGTCTGACTAATGCACCTGCATATTTTATGAACATGATGAACAAAGTGTTTATGGAGTTCTTGGATAAGTTTGTCGTAGTGTTCATTGATGATATCCTGGTTTACTCAAAGAATGAAGAGGAGCATAAGGAACATTTGCGTTTGGTTCTTGGAAAGCTCAGAGAACATCAATTATATGCCAAGTTTAGCAAATGTGAGTTTTGGTTGAAGGAAGTTGGATTTCTCAGACACGTTATATCCAGAGAAGGTATAGCCATATATCCCACTAAAGTTGATACCGTGACCAAGTGGGAAGCACCAACCACCGTGGGAGAGATCCGGAGTTTTCTTGGACTCGTAGGATACTGCCAGAGGTTTATTGAGAATTTCTCAAAAATTGTGAAGCCTATGACGGAGTTGTTGAAGAAGGATACCAAGTTCATATGGACGGAGGAATGTGAGGCTAGTTTTCAGGAGTTGAAGAAACGTTGGTTACCTCACCAGTGTTGATTTTGCCAGACCAGACCAAGGATTATGAGGTGTATTGCAACGCTTCACGTCGAGGACTTGGAGCAGTGCTTATGCAGGAAGGGAGAGTTGTTTCATATGCCTCACGACAGGTTAAGCCTCATGAGTTGAATTATGCTACGCATGATTTGGAGTTAGCAGCCGTAGTGCATGCACTGAAGACTTGGAGACATTTTCTGATTGGAAACCATTGCGAAGTGTATACGGATCATAAGAGTCTGAAGTATATTTTCACACAGAAGGAGTTGAATCTCAGACAAAGGAGATGGTTGGAGTTCATCAAGGATTATGATATGAGATTGCATTATCACCCTGGAAAGGCTAACGTAGTAGCTGACGCGTTGAGCCGTAAGAGCCACGTCAACACCTTAATGACGGGAGATTTACCAAGGGAATTAGCCGAAAATCTTCGAGAGCTATGTTTGGAAATAGTCCCGAGAGGCTATGTAGCAGCATTGGAAATTCAGTCTACATTGATGGATAAAATCAGATAAGCCCAAAGGACTGACAAGGAGATTGCTTCTATTAAGGAGAAAATTAGCAAAGGAAAAGCTAAGGGATTTCGTGAGGATGAGCACGATACCATATGGTTTGAAGACCGTGTTTATGTGCCAAATGATTCAGAGATCAGGAAGTTAATTTTACAAGAGGCCCATGATTCACCATATTCGATTCACCCAGGAAATACCAATATGTATTTGGATTTGAAGGATATTTTCTAGTGGACCGGAATGAAGAAGGATATTGCAGAGTACGTAGCAGTTTGTGATGTATGTCAGAGAGTGAAGGCAGAGCATCAGAAGCCAGCAGGATTGCTACAACCATTGCCGATACCCGAATGGAAGTGGGATAAGCTAGGCATGGATTTTATTACAGGATTGCCCAGAACACGTTCAGGCTATGACTCGATATGGGTTCTAGTCGATCGTTTGACAAAGGTAGCTCATTTCATTCCAGTGAAGACTACCTATACCAGTGCAAAGTTGGCAAAGATATACATGACCAGGATCGTATGTCTGCATGGAGTTCCAAGGAGCATTGTATCAGATAGACGAGCCCAGTTCACTTCCAAGTTCTGGAATCAGTTGCATGAGACTTTGGGAACCAGACTAGAGTTTAGCACAGCTTTCCACCCGCAGACAGATGGACAGACTGAGAGAGTCAACCAGATCTTGGAGGATATGCTAAGAGCTTATGCGCTAGATTACGGATCTAGTTGGGACGAGAATTTGTCGTATGCAGAATTCTCTTACAACAACAGCTATCAATCCAGTTTGAAGATGGCCCCTTTCGAAGTCTTATGCGGAAGGAGGTGCAGGACCCCACTGTCCTAGGATGAAGTTGGAGATCGCCAGTTGTTTGGACCGGATCTGATAAAGGAATCTGAACAGAAAGTGAAATTAATTCGCGACAGGCTAAAGGTAGCTCAATCCAGGCAGAAGAGTTATGCAGATTCTAAATGCAAGGAGACAGTTTACGAAGTTGGAGACCGAGTTTATCTTCGAGTATCACCACTTCAAGGAGTTAACCGCTTTGGAGTTAATAGAAAACTAGCGCCACGTTTTGTACGCCCATACAAAGTTTTGGAGCGTATGGGAGAAGTAGCCTACAAGTTGGAATTACCCGAAGGACTGTCAGGAGTTCACGACGTGTTTCATGTGTGCCAGTTGAAGAAGTGCCACACAGAGATGGCTGACATACCGCTGAGAGATACGGTACCACTGGAAGCAATTCAGTTGGACAGTGATTTGACCTATGAGGAGAAACCAGTTAAGATTCTAGAGTATGCCAATCGAGTCACCCGCAGCAAGGTTATCAAGTTTTGCAAGGTTCAGTGGAGCCACCACTCGGAGGATGAAGCCACCTAGGAACGAGAGGAAGAATTGCTGAAAGACCACCCTCACCTATTATCTAGCCAACCCTAATCTCGAGGGCGAGATTCATCTTAAGGGGGGTAGGTTTGTAACATCCCAAATTTTCAATTTGGAATGTTATACACTAGATCATCATTGCATATCATATTTATTGCATTTTGGCTGATCATAGAAATTTTTCGCAACTCAAGGACCCTCGGAGAGAGTTGGGGATTTCGTTATTTTCATATTTGAGTTGTCTCAAATTTTGAAAATAGGATCTTTGATTTTATTCATTTTATCTTCAATTATTTCTACTACAAAAATATGAGAGAGGGAATAAAATTACTTTCCCAAAATAAAGAAATATTGAGGATTTAATAAAAACATCAAATAAGATTTTATTTGGTTTTATTTGCTATTTTATTTGAATTTAGGAAAAAATGTGCGTTTTAAAAAATTGCATTTAGGCCCCAAATAAATGTTCACCTCGTCCGGCTTGATTTTAGAAGTCGGGGAAATTTTATTTCGAGATTTTTGGAGTCCGTTTAGTATTTCTTTCGTTAGTTTTTCTGCGCGAAATTAATTTTAAAAAAATCCGAACCAACTCCGGGCCGTACCCGAGCGGGACTCCGCCCGGGGGGGGAGGGCCTTTATAAGCCGCTCGCCCGAGCGGCCGAAGCCCACCAGCGCCTCAGCCCTCAGCCCGCCCGCGCGCCCCAAACCCTAGCGCCGCCGACCCCGCCGCCCGCGCCGCTGCCGCCCCGCCGCGCCTCCTCGCCGCCGCCCTGCCTCACCGCCGACCCCGCCGCCCCGCCGCCCGAGGTAGCCACCGTCGCCGGCGGTTTTCCTCAGAAAACCGCTCGGTTTTTTTAAAAACCGCGGTTTTTTTAGATCCGTGTTTTTATTAGAACGGTTTTTTTACGGTTTAGTTTATTTAGCGAGCGTTCGCTCATTCGTTCGTTTTAACGAACGTGTTCGTCGTTTAGATCCAGATAATGAACGTTCGTTCGTTAATCTATTCGTCATTTTTCTTTTCCTCGGATTTTCCGCGATTATTTCTGATCGCGATTTCTGATCCGATTTTCGTTTTAGTATAACTTTTCGCTCGTTTGTCGGAATCAGGCGATTCAAGCGCCTGGAGTTTCGTCTCGAAACCCTCTTTCCGTTTAACGAAATTAAACAAGTTTTTTCTTCTATAAAAATTGCCTTAGATCCATAATAGTAAACGAAGCCTGTTTCTTTTGCTGTTTGTCTTTCGTTGCTTCGTTCAATTGGATTCTTTTTGCCAACCGGAGTTCTTAAGTTGAACCTTCTGGTTAGATCTCTTATTTGAGTTTTACATGTGCATCAGTTGAGTACTTATTATGTGCTTGTTTGTTTGTGATAGAGTACCGGGAGTGCGCCGCTTGTTACTTCAAATCGCTAGGTTTCCTGGATCATCAGCAAGGCAAGTAACACTTTGATCATACATCCTACTACCCAGTTTTATTGCATTAGATCAATCCTTACACATTGCATGATTAGGATCTAACTAAATTGTGGGTTTGGGAAGTAGTTGAGGTAGTACCTATTACCTGTTTATTATCAAACCTTTGGGAGTTACTTCTACGTTGCTTATTATGTCATGCTATGCTAGTAGACGTGGATTGGGTGAGTGTATCCATGACAGATGTGAGTTGGTTAATTAATGGTTTATTTAAGGTGGCAACTTAAGCACACATCTGGGTGGATTGAGGTACCTGGGTATTCCAGGATTGCCTGTTTTCTTTTGGACCGCCACCCAGGTTCAAAGGGATCATGAGATTATTCATGCTACAAACTTCCGTGTGCAGCCACAAGCTATTATGGGCTCTAGCATAGTTGATTAAGTTGTGTGAACTCTTACAGTGGTAGACTAGCAGATGTAGGGGATGTAGGTGGTACGGTCTACCCATCGTAAGGTGCTAGCGCTTCTGAAAGACTATGTCTCGGTCATCCGTTTCTCAAACACCATGTAGTGCGAGAAATCCAACGAAGGAGATCGAGTCTTGTGACGAAAAGTGCGCAAAACCTCTATAGAGTGTATAAACTAATCATGGTTAGCCGTGTCCCCGGTTATGGACATCTTGAGTATCTAGTACCTGGATTATCATGTGAATCTCAACATGTTACTATAAAATTTAATTTTGATGGGTTTGTTTAATGATGATGTTTAATTGGGATTAAGGATGCTGTCAACCATTCTCAATGTTTAACAACCACCATGATAGTTAAATAAATTTATTCCTTTGCAGTAGGGAAAAATTAGCTTTTCGCAAAACTGTAACCATAGAGCTTTCCACCAGCCAAATATGCATGTAGAATAACTGTTTCTTTTCATTACTCTCTATGTGTTACATTGCGAGCATATTCCATGTGCTGACCCGTTTCGGGCTGCAACGTTAATGTTGCAGACTTTTCAGACGATGACTAAGGAGTTTTAGGTCGTGGTTCTATACTTAGTGATGCCGTTGGAGTTGATGGACTCATTTATCTTCCAAGCCTTCCGATGTTATCGTTATTAGATGGCCTTAAGCCATATTTATTGTAATAAGTTCTCTATTGAGACAGTCGATGTAATAAGTGTGTGATTGCTATTCTGTTATAAATCCTTCAAGTACTGTGTGATGTCAGCATTACTGATCCAGGGATGACACCTGATCACAGAGATTGGACCGTTTGAGGTCTGGTCGCTACATGCATATAATTTTTCCACTTAATCGCATATTCTAGAATCATAGCAGTTATATCATGAAATATAAACTCTAAATTATGAACACGAAAATATAATAATACAATATTATTACCTCCCGGGAATATTTCCAATAGTCTTCCAATTGCACCAGAGTCAATAATCAAATTAGCACATTTTATTTTACACCAATGGCAATTCGGTGTTTGTCCATTCTTGGCTTGTAGTATAGCCTTCATCCTATCAGATCTTGACAGCTTCATATCCGTGTGTATTATTTGCATATTTATGCATCTATCATGCTCTTCACAAGAATTCATAATTTATATGAAACAGGCTTTGCATATATTAAATCACTGGTAAAGCCGTTGATTCCTTTATGTGAAACAGGCTTTGTATATATCACATATTTTAGTTTTTTTTCTTCAGTTTTATTTGTGTTTTTTCATTTTCTTTGTTCTTTCTGTCTTTTTGATTCTTCATAGGTTTCTTCATTTTTGTTTTTTCCTTTATTCTTTATAGGTTTTCTTTGCTATATTCCAGTATTTTACTCTTTTTTATTTTCTTTTTTTGGTTTTATTTTCTTCTTTCTTCATTTTCATTGGGTTTTTTCTTTCATTTCCATTTTTTTATTTTGTTTTGGTTTTCTTTATTTCTTTCCTGGTTTTCATTGGCTTTCTTCGTTTTTTCTTGTTTCTTTCTTGGTTTTCATTGCATCCATTCTTTTGCATTGGTTTTCTTTCTTTTTCATTTTCTTTTTTATGTTTTTTTGTTTTTATTGGGTTCCTTTGTTTCTCTTGTAGATTTTCATCGATTTCTTTTTTTCAACACATGCAAACATTTTTCAGTACACATTCTATATTTTTTGTATACATCAGAAACATATTTATATACATGTTTAATATTACTAAAATATATTATTAACAGTTTTTCATAACTAATACATTTTTTACTAATATTTTGCATACATATGTACATTTATGTTATATATCTAATACATTTGTATATACACGTATAACATCTTGTAAATACAAGATTAACATTATTTCTAACACATGGTCTACATTTTTCAATACGCGGGGATTTTTTTTCAGTGGCAATAAACAGTTTTCCACACACAGTATACATTTTTTGTATACTCCGAGAACATGTTTTACATACATATTTAAAATATTTTTAAAAACATGATCAACATTTTTCATACACATTGTATTTGTTTTGTAGTATATATATTTCATATATATGACAAACATTTTTAATACACATTTAGCATTTTTCAAATGCTTGATTAATATACTTTAAATACTTGATTATCATTTTCTTCAAATGCTGGATTAACATTTAAAAAATATGTGATCAACATTTTCATGGATATTCTCTATTTCTTGTATAAATTTTTCATATATATGAGAAACATTTTCTCTATACACATTTAACATTTTCTAACAACATGATCAACATTTTTCGTACACACTTTTTTCTGTTTTATATATAGTTTCCGTATAGATGTAAAACATTTTTTATACACATTTAACATTTTTCAAAAGCTTGATTAACATTTTTCAAATACATGAATAATATTTTTTTTCAAATGTTCGATTAACATGTTTTAAATTCGTGATCAACATTTTTCATACACATTGTATGTTTTTTTATATGAGAAACATTTTCTCCATACACATTTAACATTTTTAAATGCTTAATTAACATTTTCTATAAAATGCCTTATGGAAAGTGTTTCTGTAATGTACATTTAAAATATTTGAAAGTTTCAAAAATATAGAAAACGAAAAAAAAACAAGCCAGTGGCCTCCCGCGCTGGGCCGGCCCATTTAGTGAGAAGCCTGATGCGACTGCAACCTATGTCTTGCTATAAGCGAGGCATAGGTGCGCCCATACATGTGGATTACATGTGCTCATCAGAGGTACCTCTGCTTCGTCAGTGTCCTATGTCTTCCTTCTCAGTTCAAGTGTCATTGAGTTTGCTTCGGCTCCTATGGATTGTCGAGCAGATAGCAGTTATCTTTTACTTGTGTCCTTCAGTGTGTTGCTCCTTCAGAGCCTGTACCGCATCATCGTTTGGACTTTGTACTCTGCTAGTCCATCTGGGAATGAAATTGTTGACTTTTGATACCTTGTTTACACCGCTCTCTGCAATCATCCTCCTCTGCTTCGTTCTGGCTTAATGGCTTAATGCTATGAACTTTGCTTCGGTACACCTTCTAGAAAAGTTTACGGATTTTGATGCAGATTAAAGGTGAAGATTAGAAGATACCCCTTCAATCAATAAGGATAATATAGTCTTTTGCATCCAAATAAATCTATTCTATATGTTTCATCTGCAGGCTAATATGACGATAGCCTTTTTAAGTAACTTTACGGAAATGTTAACGCCCACACGTGTGGGCGCCCACACGTGTGGATCCGCGTCCGTTCGTGAGCGCACGAATTTTGGCATATTTCTAGTGCCACGTAGGACTGGTCTGGTGTGTGGGCGTTCAGTCGGTCGCCCACACGGCCGTTTCACCACACAGAAGGGGCTGGTGTGTGGGCGTTCAGCAGTTCGCCCACACGCCACTTTGCACGCACACACAAGAGCTAGTGTGTGGGCATTTGGCATCTTGCCCACACGTCCTTTTCCTCTCCCACACCCAAGCTGCTAGTTGCCATGTGTTTTTGCACTGAACATGGCAACTGCCCCTATTGTGCTTTTATAAGCAGGTGGCAACTCTCTTTTTTTACCCGAGTTTGCCATGTGTTTTGCAGGGTACACGGCAACTGCCTAGTGTGCACGTAAGCAGATGGCAATTTTCTTTTACCGAGTTGCCATATGTTTTTGCATGATACATGGCAACTGCCCTAACGTGCATGTACATGGCAACTGCCCTAACGTGCACGTAAGCAGATGGCAACTCTTCCTTTTTACATGGCAACTGCCCTAGCATGCTTGTGAGCACATGGCAACTCTCTCAACTGTCTAGTGTTAGTATGTGGCAACTCCTAAAGTTATGAAATCATGGCAACTACATTAGATCAGACCATACATGGCAACTGCAATTGAGCAACCATGGCAACTGCAGTTGTCCGACATGGCAACCGTAGTTCAGCGACATGGCAACTGCAATTAAACGAACATGGACGAGGGTCTGGACCATGGCAACTGCGGGCGCGCGGTGACCGTCACGCGTGGCGTGCGGGACCAGGAGGTACGAGGCCTGACATACGGGCGTGTGGGCGTTATCAACTTCGCCCACACGCACGCGTGTGAGAGGAATCGGGAGGGGAAAAAAGAGGCGTGTGGGCGCTAATTGTTTTGCCCACACGTAGGTGTGTGGGCTGTTCCTCTTATATACCACATAAAATGTGTGGGCGGACTCCCTAACGCCCACACGTGTGGCACTTATTGGCGTTCTAACTTTAAGATTCGTGTAAACTTGTAAGGGGGTGTACCGAAGCAAAAGGCGTGTTTTTTTACTGCTCTGATGAAATTCCTAAACTGAAACGTCCGTTGTCTTGGCAATGTGGACAAGTGTTGGCTCGTCTGTAATACCATAACCTCCTGCCGCCCAAATGTTGTTTGTTTTCAGAAAACCAAGCTCGAGGACAGGGGCGGAGCCCATTGGGCTGACCCGTATGCACAGGAATACGGGTGAAAAAATTCCCTAGCAGTGCCTATTAGTTAAAAAGGCCGAGTGCATCAGGGTGGCCCAAGAGCTGTGCATCAGGGTCAGCCCGTTCCAGCCACTCCGACGCCTCCGGACTGGCCCAACGCAGCAGTACACGCACGCACGACGGTTCGCTTGCGCATCCACCATCTCCTCACGTAGTTTTTGTCTATGAAAAAAAAGAGAATCTCTTCACGTAGTCACGTACGCAAACCTAATCGATCCATCTTTTTTTTTCACTAGAAAAAAACTAATCAATCCATCGATCGATTTGTGCATTACGCGTACGAACCCAGCCTACCATACTCCATACGCCCCCTGCGCGTCGCCGTCCCACACAGCCGCCGGAGGCGGCAGCGGCAGCGCGCCGGCCGCCGGCCTCCATGCAGCCTGGGTCCTCACACGGTGACGAAGCGACGCGCACGAGAACGTTGCACGCCGTCCGGTGCTCGGTAATTTCGCATCCTTTTCAAATTCCAATCTTGAATGTTCGTCTCTGTGTCCGCCATAGATGATAAATTACAAAAGGCCACAATTGTGGTAGGGCCTTTGTCTTGCTTTTCCTAGTTTTGTTGAACTTCAACAATCATGTATAGACTTGTAGTGAATATAGTAAATCACTATGTTTTGGTAGAAGTGTGGAGTATTTTCTAGGGTTATAACTTCTAATTAGGTTATATTTTATTTGCCTATACAATTCTCCATGTCTCATTTATAATTTATATTTGTCAAATACAGATACTATGGACAAGTTTCTTCTCAAAAGAAATGCACCATCACAGCCAGAAGACATAAATTGGGAAGAGGAGATTCAGTATGATCAGGGCAATCGCCTCAATGATGAAAGTTTGAGTGATGATATTATTTGTTATGTGGAGAAGGAAGAAATGAAAAGGGCCACCAATGCTCAAGTGGTTGAGTATTTCATGGCCTGGAGGAATAGAAACAAGTGGTTGAGTATTTCATGGCCTGGAGGAATAGAAACAAGTGGTTGAGTATTTCATGGCCTGGAGGAATAGAAACATACTAAGGTAATTTTCAATTTTTAGCAATCTAAGTACTTTCATTTGGGCTACATTTCAAGTAGTTATATCCCTTGTTTTATCATTATAGTAAGCAATTTGATGGCTACATTTCGTTTTTACAAATCGCTTCTATTATATCCAATAATGTGTGTTAAACCTATAAAACACACATTTATTCAATACATCCACGCTTGAAAAATTTTATGCCTTGTTAAAGTGGTGCATCGGGTAAGATTTGCTCCAGCTCCGCCCCTGCTCGAGGATATTTCCATGTTCAAGATCAAATCTCTTCTTCCAAGTCGACTGCACTCGCATGCTCTATCTTCTGGTGGGATTTCGATAGCGTAGGATCAGGCGAATGTCACCTGTCATACTCATAAATTCCGTAGCACTGTCCAGGTATCCTCAGTTTCAAGCAACTTATCAGCACTGTTAACCACTGTTTATGCTCCTTGTAACCAAGAAAGGTCGTTTTGTCCAAGTCACGGATCAACTTGCCTGCTCTGTCAATGAAGCATGGATGATTGTGAGAGATTTTAACATGTATATATAGATATGATCATGAGAAGTCCAGTTGCCGCATCAATTGACAATGCTCTGGATGACATTGACGTCGCCAATAGAATTTTTACCTGTTCAAATAAGAGAAGGAATCCTACTCTGGTCTAGACAGGGTGCTTGTCAATGCGGATTGGAATTTATGCTTCCTCCAAACTTCTGCTAGGGTTGAGACTGCTATTACATCGGATCAGACACCCATCTTGGTGGAGTTTAACAGAGAGACACCAAAATGCAGATTATTTCGGTTTGAAAACCACTGGGTGGACATGGAGGAAACCAGAAACATTATACAGGAAGGGTGGGCTAGGGGCACCAGGCACATCAGCTCGTCAACCTCACTAATCAGCTTAAAATTGGGGCGCATCAGGGGATTCAGGGCTGCTCTCAGGAATTGGAGCCGTCAAAAGGCGTTGTTGTTCAGGCCAATTGGGGCGCATCAGGGCTCCAAACTTACTCTGGTCCGTCCCAATTGACAATAACAAACGGGCTGGGGTTCACCTTCAGTAAGTTTGCTTCGGCAAAGGCTGAGAAGCTGACTCTCTGGCAGACTGCAATGTAGCGAAGAAGAGCAAAGATCAGATGGTGTGTTGCAGGAGATGAAAACAGCCAGTTTTTACATGCTGCTGCCAACCATCAGGTCAGAAAAAACAAGATAAAAGTTGTTCGCAGCTGGGTCGAGCATTTTGGCATCACTGACAGCGTCACTTATTTCCGAACGGAGCGAATACTGTTTACAGAGATTTGCTAGGACAACCCTCTCCATCCGTCGCTCCTGTTCAGAAATTAATCCCCGGTAGTGAAGGGCATGATGCACCTGCACCCAGCCGATGAACAGCCCGGAGTCGTCTGCCTCCGTGCAAACTTCCGGAATCACAGGGTCCAGCCGAGACAAGGCGACTTCTGTGGCGTGAACCGTTTGTTGTGCTGGATGCTATTCGCTTCCGCACAGCGAACGATGTCAGGCATTGACAGGTTATTCAATTCCCTCCGACACAAATTCATAGGAAGTGTTTTTTACCGCAATTTGCATCCAGATTCAGTTCACTGCTCCGTTTTTGTGCATAGTTTACCGCTCTGCTGTTGCTTTCTCAAATACTCCTCCAGAGCAGTAAACTGAATCCACAAGCATGAGCCGAACAACGGCCATCTGTCAAAATTCGTTTGCCAATTTCAGCCACACGGGCAACAGGTGACGCGTCAGTGATTCAAATCTCCTGTGCAATGACTCAAAGAGACAGCACCATATTTGGGAATTCAGAGAGATTACTGAATTTCTTCCATGAACATGAACACAACACAGGGTACATCAACAACTAGACGGAACACCTTCACATCACTAATCAGACGAACACTACACAGCACACATCCTAAACGACAGAGAGCGCATCTCTCTTAAGCTTTCTTCGGGGTGGCGGCCTTCTTGGGCGACTTGGCGGCCTTCTTGGGGGACTTGGGCGCCTGGCCCTCCTTCTCCGCCGTCTTCTTGGGGAGCAGCACGGGGTTGATCTTGGGGATGACGCCGCCGTGCGCGATGGTGACGCCGGCCAGCAGCTTGCCGAGCTCCTCGTCGTTCCGGACGGCGAGCAGCAGGTGGCGCGGGATGATGCGGCTCTTCTTGTTGTCCTTGGCGGCGTTGCCGGCGAGCTCCAGCAGCTCGGCGGCGAGGTACTCGAGGACGGCGGCGAGGTAGACGGGGGCGCCGGTGCCGACGCGCTGGGCGTAGCGGCCCTTCTTGAGGTACCGCCCGATGCGACCGACGGGGAACTGGAGCCCGGCCTTCACGGACCGGGTCACCGACTTCTTCCTGGGCCCGCCGGCCTTGCGCCCGGCGGCGCCCTTCTTCCCCTTGGCGCCGGTGGCCGTGGCGTCCATGGCTTGCGGGAGCGGGCGGTAGGTCGGGATTGGGATGGAGAGAGCCAGACTGCCGGAGAGCTGTGGTGTGAGGTGCCGGGGAGGGGGCGCGGGTATTTAGAGCTTCGGACGGCGCGTGGTGGGCCCGTCGATCCGCGGGGCGTCGGCGTTCGGCGGTTGGATCTGGGGGGGAGTGGACGGACGCGATGCGGTCTGGGGAGGGGCGATCCGTGGGAGGCACGGTTGGACCAATCAGGCGCGAGGAGATTTCGGAGGCCGCGAATTTTGCGCCTCTGTTTTCCCGCCTACCGGGGGTGAGATCAAGCGGTGAGTTTCGCGGCGTGGGCGGGTGGCAGTGGACTGGGCGTACTCGCTTTTTTTTACGAAAACACTAACGCTCACACGTGTGGGCGTTACCCAACTCGCCCACACGTCCGGATCGCCGTTCACTGTCTTTTACACGAATCTTGACACGAAAAGGTGGATTTGATGTGCCACGTAGGACGGGGCTGGTGTGTGGGCGTTGGAGATTTTGCCCACACGCCCGCACCACGCTGTTTGCCAGCTGCGTTGTGTGGGCGAACTGTTTTTCGCCCACACGACACTCCTACCTTGTGGATGGCAACTGCACTTACGCAAACGTGGCAACTCGGTACACACACATGGCAGCTGTGATTCTTTACTACACGGCAACTGCAGTTACGCGAACGTGGCAACTCGGTACACACATAGCAACTGTGATTCTTTGCTACACGGCAACTGCAGTTACGTGAACGTGGCAACTCGGTACACACACATGGCAACTGTGATTCTTTGCTACACGGCAACTGCAGTTGCGCGTACGTGGCAACCAGATAAACATACATGGACACTGTGATTAACAATACATGACAACTATGGTTGGACCACACGTGACAACTAGGTAAACACACATGGTAACTACTGTTTTGACCATATGTGGCAAGTAGTTAATCACACACGGCAACTACAGTTTGATTACACGCGACAACTACCATAAATTAGACATGTCAACTATAGTTAACCAAAACAGATAGAGTTGTCATGCTTTTACAACTACACTTGCCATCCCAAATAACTACATCTGCCAACCAGGATGGCAACTAAATCGTCATCCCGCGGGGTACCAAACGTAGCTGTGTCGGGACGTGTGGGCATTTTTGTTTCGTGCCACACGCACGGGGTGGAGATGAGTAGTATTTGTTGGACGTGTGGCACGAAGTAGCCGCGCCCACACGTATGAGCAATTCTAATGTCCGCCCACACACAGTCCGTGTGGGCTGCCTCCTACTCACACCACACACGGTGTGTGGGTGCATATCGTATATGCCACACGTGTGGCAGTTATCAGCGTCCTTTTTTTAAGGGACTGGGTGTACTAGTACTACTCCGACTTGCTAAGAGCATCTCTAGCAGGTCCCGCAACTGGCCGTCCCGCGAAACTCGGTTACAATATTTGGAAACAATTTTTGTAGAACGCTGGACGCTTAGCTAGAATAGATCCTTCATACAGACACCGCATAGTTAAATTTATAGTTCGTGCGTAAACATAGATCACCGGAGTTCATACTACATGCCATACGGGAGTTCATACTTAATACAAACCGAAATTAAACAGTTCTATTAAATGAAAAGCATACTAGCATACTATATCTACTCGTCTTTGTCGCGGGGCGGGTTGCTGTGGAGGTGGTGGTACATGAGGGTGCTGGAGAGGATCTACGTGAGCCGGTACTCTTCGAAGAGCGTCGGGACGCGCGTGGCTGCAGCTTCATCTCTGGCGGTAGTGGTCTCCTTGGCCTCCCACCACGCCTTCTCCGCCTCCCGACGACGCTTCAGCGACAGAGAGAAGATGCGGTCGAGACAGCGAAAGTTCGCCCACGCCCATGCGCCAACACTACGGGAGCGGGCGCCGCGAATCCACGCCTGCTCCCTTCGTCGTTCGTCCACCGACGGGTGGAGGAAGTGTTGGGAAACGTGGTAAAAACAAAACGAAAATCGGCCTACGAACACCCACGAACAATATGAAGGTGCATTAGGGGATTGGATCATGATCGTTACAAACTCCGAGTATGTAGTGGAAGCAGACGAGTCGATGTAGATCGTACTTGGAGCCCCTCAAACCGTCGATGAACGATCCCGCAAACCACCCTCGAACTGAAGACCAAAAGCACGACGTCTCTACAGTTTGCAAGCGTACGATCTTCACGATCCGGCGGCGCTTCACTATCCAGAACTAATCACCGCCGAAGAATTAGAGGAGAAGATTACAACCAGTCAGAGCTTCTAATTATGAGGATTAGAGAAACTAGAACTAGATCTAATTATCTCAATTAGGACTAGTAGTATTGGGTTAGAGGAGACGCGTAAAAATTGCATCTCAAAAGAGCTCAATACCTCAAGTATATATAGGTTGGAGGGGAGGAGGGGACGCCACAAGGGGGGATTACCCTCTCCTTGCGCGAGACAACGAGGGAAGGATGATTTTTTCCCCACCCCCAATTTGGCCTCCCTATAGGGAAAGAGGGGTTGCCTCCCCTATTAGGCCTTGGTGGCCCAATTCTTCCTCCGTCACTTGGCCTTTTTAGGCCCATTGATATTAAACTAAATATAAAAGCCTCCTATGGATTGCTAGAGCACACCATATATAATTTAACATAACTGAAAATAATTTTCACCTGTATATTAATTATCAGTAATACCCGGTATTGCCCGATAAACTCTGAAACCCTTCTAGTGACCCCGAGACGCTTTCGGCTCCTCTCAGAACTATTCCGAATATTAATGAAACTATTTCATAAATAAATTGTCGATGCTTCCGTCCAACTAACATTCAGTAGGTCGTGATTAACTTAAGCTTGTGACCCTATAGGTTCGGTAAATCATAGACATGAACGAGACCCCTTTGTTCAATGATCGATAACGGAACCGTGGATGTCCATGTCGATCCCTATGATTACATGAATGACATTCGAGTGAACTTTTGGTTATCATGTGATGTTCCCTTTGCTTCATGATACTTTACAAACCCGAGGTGAGATATATCGGTATCCTCTTGAATCATACACATGCTCACTATACCGTGATACTTTACAAAAACTGAGTCGAGATATATCGGTATCCTCTTGAGTTATACACATGCCTCACTATACCAGTCTCCTCGTTGTCAGTTTTGTTCTTCTTTCTCGTTGACGTGTTCTGGCATCCCCATGATGAAATCACTTGTGTCTGGCCAGATGATGATGGATGCCGTCACACCGAGAGGGCCCTAAGAATATCTCTCCATCCTCGGAGGAGCAAATTCCACTCTCGAACTATCGTATCCCTTGTAAAACTTTTCGATGAACCTGTAAGTTGTTGCTATGATCACCAAGTTACTAATGACATTTGAGCAACACCGAAGCTCATCGTACAGCAAGAACTGACTATGATACTCTCATGGTCTAAGGAACTAAATCATAAGTCAACAATCCAGGTTATAGCAGTGACTTATGACGGTGTTATATCAAAGTATAACAAACAAGTATTTGGGTCGATTCAGTATGATCGTTCTACTAACCTCATATTATCAGTGTTGTTCTGAGACTATCGTTACACTTAACGATGTCTCAAGATTCGGAAAACATGATCAGCAACAACACTTGAATTAGTCTTAGATGTGGGACTAGGAACCTTATTTTACCGTTTATCGTTCTGCACGTGCATACGAGTTTTCCACTTAATTGCATATTCCAGGATCATAGCAGTTATATATAGCATAGAGTATAAACTCTAAATTATGAACACAAAAATATAATAATACGATATTATTGCCTCTAGTGCATACTTCTGATACGTCCATTTTGCATCATGCTTTATATCGATATTTATTGCATTATGGGCTGTTATTACACATTATGTCACAATACTTATGCATATTCTCTCTTATTTTACAAGGTTTACATAAAGAGGGAGAATGCCGGCAACTGGGATTCTGGGCTGGAAAAGAAGCAAATATTAGAAACCTATTCTGCACAGCTCCAAAAGTCCTGAAACTTCACGGAAGCTATTTTCAAAATATATAAAAAATACTGAGCACAAGAAGTTCTAGAGGGGGCCCACACCCTGGCCACGAGGGTGGGGGCGTGCCCCCCTGCCTCGTGGGCCCCCTGGTGGCCCTTTGATGCCCATCTTCTGCTATATGGAGTCTTTCGTTGAGGAAAAAATCATAAGCAAGCTTTCATGACGAGACTCCGCCGCCATGAGGCGGAACCTTGGCGGAACCAATCTAGGGCCCCAGCAGAGCTGTTCTGCCGAGGACATTTCCCTTCGGGAGGGGGAAATCATCGCTATCGTCATCACCAATGCTCCTCTCATTGGGTGAGGCCCAATCTCCATCAACATCTTCACCAACACCATCTCCTCTCAAACCCTAGTTCATCTCTTGTATCCAGTTCTTGTCTCTAAGTCTGGGATTGGTACCTGTAGGTTGCTAGTAGTGTTGATTACTCCTCGTAGTTGATGCTAGTTGGTTTATTTGGTGGAAGATCATATGTTCAGATCCTATATGCATATTAATACCCCTCTGGTTATGAACATGAATATGCTTTGTGAGTAGTTACGTTTGTTCCCGCGGACATGGGAGAAGGCTTGCTATTAGTAGTCATGTGAATTTGGTATTCGTTCGATATTTTGATGAGATGTATGTTGTCTCTCCTCTAGTGGTGTTATGTGAACGTCGACTACATGACACTTCACCATTATTTAGGCCTAGAGAAGGCATTGGGAAGTAATAAGTAGATGATGGGTTGCTAGAGTGATAGAAGCTTAAACCCTAGTTTATGTGTTGCTTCGTAAGGGGCTGATTTGGATCCATATGTTTCATGCTATGGTTAGGTTTACCTTAATACTTCTGTTGTAGTTGCGAATGCTTGCAATGGGGGTTAATCATAAGTGGGATGCTTTTCCAAGTAAGGACATCACCCAAGCACCGGTCCACCCACATATCAAATTATCAAAGTACCGAACGCGAATCATATGAACATGATGAAAACTAGCTTGACGATAATTCCCATGTGTCCTCGGGAGCGCTTTCTTCTATATAAGAGTTTGTCCAAGCTTATCCTTTGCTACAAAAAGGATTGGGCCACCTTGCTGCACTTTATTTACTTTTGTTACTTATTGCTCGTTACAAATTATCTTATCACAAAACTATCTATTACCTATAATTTCAGTGCTTGCAGAGAATACCTTGATGAAAACCGCTTATCATTTCCTTCTGCTCCTCGTTGGGTTCGACACTCTTACTTATCGAAAGAACTACGATAGATCCCCTATACTTGTGGGTCATCGAGACTGTTTTCTGGCGCCGTTGCCGGGGAGTGAAGCGCCTTTGGTAGGTGGAATTTGGTAAGGAAAAATTTATATAGTGTGCTGAAATTTATTGTCACTTGTTACTGTGGAAAGTAATCCTTTGAGGGGCTTGTTCAGGGTATCTTCACCCCGACCAATAGAGCAAAGAGTTGCTCCTCAACCTACTGAACCTAATGAAAATGAAAATGTCTACTTTGAAATTCCTTCGGGTATGATAGAAAAACTGCTAGCTAATCCTTTTGCAGGAGATGGAACATTACATCCTGATGAGCACCTAATATATGTGGATGAAGTTTGTGGATTATTTAAGCTTGCAGGTATGCCCGATGATGTTATCAAGAAGAAGGTCTTCCCTTTATCTTTGAAGAGAGATGCATTGACATGGTATAGGCTATGTGGTGATATGGGATCATGGAACTACAAACGATTGAAATTGGAATTTCATCAAAAGTTTTATCCTATGCATCTTGTTCATCGTGATTGCAATTATATATATAATTTTTGGCCTCGCGAAGGAGAGAGCATTGCTCAAGCTTGGGGGAGGCTTAAATCAATGTTATATTCATGTCCCAATCATGAGCTCTCAAGAGAAATGATTATCCAAAAAAAATATGCTCGGCTTTTTGATAACAATCGCACCATGCTCGATACTTCTTGTGCTAGCTCTTTTATGATGAAGACTATTGAATTCAAATGGGATTTATTGGGAAGAATTAAACGCAACTCTGAAGATTGGGATCTCGATGAAGGTAAGGAGTCAGGTATGACACCTAAGTTTAATTGTGTTAAATCTTTTATGGATACCGATGTTTTCCGTAAATTTAGCACTAAATATGGACTTGACTCTGAGATAGTAGCTTCTCTCGGTGAATCTTTGCTGCTCATGTTGATCTCCCTAAGGAGAAGTGGTTTAAATATCATCCTCCCATAGAAGTAAAAGTAGCTGCACCTATTAAAGTTGAAGAAAAGACTATCACTTATAATGATCCTATTGTTCCTATTACTTATGTTGAGAAACCACCTTTTCTTGTTAGGATAAAAGATCATGCTAAAGCTTCAACTGTGGTTCGTAAAAGCAATATTAGAACCTATACACCTCCTGAGCAAGTTAAAGTTGAACCTAATATTGCTATTGTTAAGGATCTCTTGGCTGATAATATTGATGGGCATGTTATTTATTTCTGTGATGAAACTACTAGAATTGCTAAACCTTGTGCTAAAGATAAACATAGACATGTGGTAGGCATGCCTGTTATTTCTGTTAAAATAGGAGATCATTGTTATATATCATGGCTTGTGTGATATGGGTGCTAGTGCTAGTGCAATACCTATTGACTTATACAAAGAAATTATGTATGATATTGCACCTGCTGAGTTAAAAGATATTGATGTCATAATTAAACTTGCCAATAGAGATACTATTTCACCAATTGGGATTGTTAGAGATGTTGAAGTCTTGTGCGGGAAAACTAAATATCCTGCTGATTTTCTTGTTCTTGGTTCCCCACAAGATAGCTTTTGTCCCATTATATTTGGTAGACCCTTCTTAAACACTGTTAATGCTAGGATAGACTGCGAAAAGGATGTTGTTACTATTGATTTAGGTGATATGTCTCATGAGTTCAACTTTTCTAAATTTTGTAGACAACACCGTGAAGAGGAATTGCCTAGTAAAGATGAAATTATTGGTCTTGCTTCTATTGCCGTACCTCCCAGTGATCCTTTAGAACAATATTTGCTAGACCATGAAAATGATATGCTTATGAATGAAAGAAGGGAAATAGATGAAATGTTCTTTAAATAGGGACCTATTCTGAAACACAACTTGCCTGTTGAAATCTTAGGGGATCCTCCGCCACCCAAGGGTGATCCCGTGTTTGAGCTTAAACCATTGCCTGATACTCTTAAATATGCTTATCTTGATGAAAAGAAGATATATCATGTTATTATTAGTGCTAACCTTTCAGAGAAGGAGGAAGAAAAAATATTGAAAACTCTGAAGAAGCACCGTGCTGCTATTGGATATACTCTTGATGGTCTTAAGGGCATTAGTCCCACTCTATGTCAACACAAAATAAATTTGGAGAAAGATGCGAAACCAGTTATTGATCACCAACGACAGCTGAATCCTAAGATGAAAGAAGTGGTAAGAAAAGAAATACTAAAGCTCCTTGAGGCAGGTATAATTTATCCCGTTGCTGATAGTCAGTGGGTAAGTCCTGTCCGCTGTGTTCCTAAGAAGGGAGGTATTACTGTCGTTCCTAATGATAAAGATGAATTGATTTCGCAAAGAATTATTACAGGTTATAGGATGGTAATTGATTTCCGCAAATTAAATAAGGCTACTAAAAAACATCATTACCCCTTACCTTTAATTGATCAAATGCTAGAAAGATTATCCAAACATACACATTTTTGCTTTCTAGATGGTTATTCTGGTTTCTCTCAAATACCTGTGTCAGCTGATGATCAATCAAAGACCACTTTTACTTGCCCTTTTGGTACTTTTGCTTATAGACGTATGCCTTTTGGCTTATGTAATGCACCTGATACCTTTCAAATATGCATGATGGCTATATTCTCTGACTTTTCTGAAAAGATTTGTGAGGTTTTCATGGACGATTTATCCGTTTATGGATCCTCTTTTGATGATTGCTTAAGCAACCTTGATCGAGTTTTGCAGAGATGTGAAGAAACTAACCTTGTCTTGAATTGGGAGAAGTGCCACTTTATGGTTAATGAAGGTATTGTCTTGGGGCATAAGATTTTTGAAAAGGGCATTGAAGTTGATAAAGCTAAAGTTGATGATATTGAAAAGATGTCGTGTCCCAAGGACATCAAAGGTATAAGAAGTTTCCTTGGCCATGTCGGCTTTTATAGGAGGCTCATTAAGGACTTCTCAAAAATTTCTCGGCCTCTGACTAATTTATTACAAAAAGATTACCATTCGTCTTTGATGATGATTGTGTAGAAGCATTTGAAATACTTAAGAAAGCATTGATCTCTTCACCTATTGTTCAACCACCTGATTGGAATTTACCTTTTGAAATTATGTGCGATGCTAGCGATTATGCTGTAGGTGTTGTTCTAGGGCAAAGAGTTGATAAGAAATTAAATGTTATTCAATATGCTAGTAAAACTCTAGAAAATGCCCAGAGAAATTATGCTACTACTGAAAAAGAATTCTTAGCAGTTGTATTTGCTTGTGATAAGTTCAGACCTTATATTGTTGATTCTAAAGTAACTATTCACACGGATCATGCTGCTATTAAATATCTTATGGAAAAGAAAGATGCTAAATCTAGACTTATTAGATGGGTTCTTGATACGTCTCCATCGTATCTACTTTTCCAAACACTTTTGCCCTTGTTTTGGACTCTAACTTGTATGATTTGAATGGAACTAACCCGGACTGACGCTATTTTCAGCAGAATTGCCATGGTGTTGTTTTATGTGCAGAAAACAAATATTCTCGGAATGACCTAAAAATCCACGGAACATCTTACAAAAAACAATAAAAAATCCTCGCCAAAGATGAAGACCAGGGGGCCCACACCCTTCTCACGAGGGTGCCCCCCCTAGGGCGCGCCCCCTACCTCGTGGATCCCCTGGAAACCCTCCGACGCCAACTCCAACTCTATATATTTGCTTTCGGAGAGAAAAAAATCAGAGAGAAGAAATCATAGCGTTTTACGATACGGAGCCGCCGCCAAGCCCTAAAACCTCTCGGGAGGGCTGATCCGGAGTCCGTTCGGGGCTCCGGAGAGGGGGATTCGTCGCCGTCGTCATCATCAACCATCCTCCATCACCAATTTCATGATGCTCACCGCCGTGCGTGAGTAATTGCATCGTAGGCTTGCTGGACGGTGATGGGTTGGATGAGATTTATCATGTAATCGAGTTAGTTTTGTTAGGGTTTGATCCCTAGTATCCACTATGTTCTGAGATTGATGTTGCTATGACTTTGCTATGCTTAATGCTTGTCACTAGGGCCCGAGTGCCATGATTTCAGATCTGAACCTATTATGTTTTCATGAATATATGTGAGTTCTTGATCCTATCTTGCAAGTCTATAGTCACCTACTATGTGTTATGATCCGGCAACCCCGAAGTGACAATAATCGGGACCACTCCCGGTGATGACCATAGTTTGAGGAGTTCATGTATTCACTATGTGCTAATGCTTTGTTCCGGTTCTCTATTAAAAGGAGGCCTTAATATCCCTTAGTTTCCAATAGGACCCCGCTGCCACGGGAGGGTAAGACAAAAGATGTCATGCAAGTTCTTTTCCATAAGCACGTATGACTATATACGAAATACATGCCTACATTACATTGATGAATTGGAGCTAGTTCTGTGTCACCCTATGTTATGACTGTTACATGATGGACCGCATCTGTCATAATTATCCATCACTGATCCGGTGCCTACGAGTTTTCCATGTACTGGTTTACGCTTATTTACTTTCCCGCTGCTACTGTTACAATCACTACAAAATACCAAAAACATTACTTTTACTGTCTTTACTTTTGTTGCTGCTACCACCACTATCATATCACTTTGCTACTAAACACTTTGCTGCAGATACTAAGTTTCCAGGTGTGGTTGAATTGACAACTCAGCTGCTAATACTTGAGTATATTCTTTGGCTCCCCTTGTGTCGAATCAATAAATTTGGGTTGAATACTCTACCCTCGAAAGCTGTTGCGATCCCCTATACTTGTGGGTTATCAAGACTAATTTCTGGCGCCATTGCCGGGGAGCATAGATCTATTCTTTGAGTCACTTGGGATTTATATCTGCTGGACACTATGAAAAACTTGAGAGGTCCAAAAACAAAGATCTATCCCTCAACTACGAGGGGAGGTAAGGAACTGCCATCTAGCTCTGCACTTGATTCACCTTCTGTTATGAGTAAGTTTGCGACACCTACACCTGCTTCTGCTATTCGTTCTGATATGTCGCATGTTATTGATGATGCCATTTCTGCTATGCATGATACTTATGATGAAACTGCTTCTATGCCTGATACTACTGTGCCCTTAGTGAATTTCTTGATGAACAAATTACTAGGGCTAGAGAAAGAGAAATTATTGAATCTGAATACGATGATGATAGTGATGATGCAAATATGCATGTTATTCCTGAGGGCTATCTTTTTGATACGGAATCTTCTTTAGCTATTTTAGCTTGCAGAGATAGATACGAGCTTAAGAGGTTATTAATTAAATGGAACAAAGAATCACTTAGAGATAAAATGAAACCCGACCCTGCTTTTGCTACTTCACCTATATGTGTTCCTGATAAGGATTATGAATTCTCTATTGATCCTGATATAATTACTTTGGTTGAATCTGATCCATTTTATGGCTATGAATCTGAAACTGTTGTGGCACATCTTACTAAATTAAATGATATAGCTGCCATGTTCACTAATGATGAGAGATCACGCTACTTTTATATACTGAAAATATTTCCGTTCTCATTAAAGGGTGATGCTAAGATATGGTTTAATTCTCTTGATCCTGGTTGTGTGCGTAGTCCCCAGGATATGATTTATTACTTCTCTGCTAAATATTTCCCTGCTCATAAGAAACAAGCCGCGTTGAGAGAAATATACAACTTTGTGCAAATTAAAGAAGAGAGTCTCCCACAAGCTTGGGGGAGGCTTCTCAAGCCACTTAATGCTTTGCTTGATCATCCTCTTAAGAAACCCGAAATACTTGATATATTTTATAATGGACTAACCGATGCTTCCAGAGATTACCTGGATAGTTGTGCTGGTTCTCTTTTCAGGGAAAGAACACTAGATGAAGCTGAAATCCTATTGAATAATATGTTGACAAATGAAAATAATTGGTCACCTCCTGAGCCAGCTCCTGAGCCAACTCCTGCTCCAATTACTCAGCCTATTCTTAAAACAACTCCGAAGAAGAGAGGTGTTCTATTTCTCAGTCCCGAAGATATGCAAGAGGCAAAGAAATCTATGAAAGAAAAAGGTATTAAAGTTGAAGACGTTAAGAATTTACCTCCTATTGAAGAAATACATGGTCTTAATATACTGCCTGTTGAAGAAACATATTTATTTACTGAAGAACCTCCTGATCCCGATATCCCGACACAAGTAGTAAAGGTAAATTCTCTCTATAGATATGATAAATCTGAAGTCCCTCCTACTAAAATTGCTAGTCAGTGCTTGGATGAGTTTGATAACTTTATGTTTAAGCAAGACGACTTCAATGCTTATTTTGGTAGATAATTAAAAGAAAATGCTTATATGATTAGACGCTTGGGTGATCATATGGCTAATATTAAAGGTGAACTTAAACTTGTTAGCAAACATGCTTCTATGGTTAGCACTCAAGTAGAACAAGTACTTAAAGCTCAAAAAGAAGTGCTTGATGAAATGAATAGTAAGAAAAATGATTATGTTGTTAGAGTGGCTACTAGAACTGGTAGAATGACTCAGAAACCTTTGTATCATGAAGGCCACCCTAAGAGAATCGAGCAAGATTCTCAAAGAAATAATATTGATGTTCCTAGTTCTTCTAAAAAGAAGAAGAAGAAAAATGATAGAACTGTGCAAACTTCTAGTGAACCTATTGCTGAACCACCTGATAATCCAAATGATATTTCTATGTCTGATACTGAAACACAATCTGGTAATGAACATGAACCTAGTAAAAATATCAATGATGATGTTCATGATGATGCTCAACCTAGTAATGATAATGATGTAGAAATTGAACCCGTTGTTGATCTTGATAACCCACAATCAAAGAATCAACGTTATGATAAAAGAGACTTTGTTGCTAGGAAACATGGTAAAGAAAGGGAACCTTGGGTTCAGAAACCCATGCCTTCTCCTCCGAAACCATCCAAGAAAAAGGATGATGAGGATTTTGAGCGCTTTGCTGAAATGATTAGGCCTATCTTTTTGCTTATGAGATTAACGGATGTGCTCAAAACAAATCCTTATGCTAAATATATGAAGGATATCATTACTAATAAAAGAAAGATACCGAAAGCTGAAATTTCCACCATGCTTGCTAATTATACTTTTAAGGGTGGAATACCAAAGAAACTTGGAGACCCCGGAGTACCTACTATACCTTGCTCCATTAAAAGAAATTATATTAAAACTGCTTTATGTGATCTTGGAGCTGGTGTTAGTGTTATGCCTCTCTCTTTATATCGTAGACTTGACTTGAATAAGTTGACACCTACTGAATTATCTTTGCAAATGGCTGATAAATCAACTGCTATACCTGTCGGTATTTGTGAGGATGTGCCTGTTGTAGTTGCAAACGTTACTATTTTAACGGACTTTATTATACTTGATATTCCTAGGATGATAATATGTCTATTATTCTTGGAAGACCTTTTCTTAATACTGCAAGGGCTGTTATTGATTGCAACAAAGGCAATGTCACTTTTCATGTTAATGGTAATGAGCATACGGTACACTTTCTGAGGAAACAACCTCAAGTTCATAGTATCAACTCTATTGGAAAAATTCCATCGATTATATTTGGAGGTTTTGAATTTCCTCTTCCTACTGTCAAGAAGAAATATGATATACTTATTATTGGGGATGTGCATATCCCCGTTGAGGTAACTTAGTGTTATTCGAAATTTCTCCGGTTTCATGATTATCGGAACGAGTTTGTTAACAAGACTTGATCAACCTTGTCAGTGGATTCTTTTTGATGAGCATGAGATGGATGAAACTAGAAGCACAACCTTCTGTACCCTCTCTATATTTTCTGCTATTTATATTAAATAAAGTAAAAACAATATTTTTCTGTCTGTTTCCTGACTTATCCGTGCAATATAAAAATATCCCGAAAATAAAAATCCTCAGAATGCCATGCCAATTTAATATGATTTTTTCGGGAATATTTGAGGATCTACTGTGCAAAAATTACCGCGGGAGGAGCTGCCACCTGGCCACGAGGGTGGTGGGCGCGCCCCCTGCCTCATGGGCCCACGGTGGCCCTCCTCCACTTATCCCAGCACCCATCTTCTTCCTCTATCTCACACAAACCCGAAAAACCAACTCAAGCATGAGTTCCAGCCACTTTTGCTGCGATTTTTGATCTCCTTGCTCAAAGCACCTCTCGCAAAACTGCTTGGGGAGATTGTCCCTTGGTATGTGACTCCTCCATTGGTCCAATTAGTTTTTGTTCTAGTGCTTTATTCTTTGCAAATTTGTGTTGCATAGGTGACCATGTTTTTGAGCTTGCATGTCAAATTTATATGGTTCCAAGTAGTTCTAATGCTTGATTTAGGCTCTAGGCACTTGTAGGAGTAGTTGCTATCAATTTTATTGAGTTTGGTTTACTTTTATTTTGAAGTTACTAAAAATTTCAGAATTTTTCAGAAAAAAACAATATGCTTAGGAAGATGTTCCAAGGTGGTTCTTCTAAGAAGTAAGGACCCAGGATTGCTATGCGCGATGCTGACGAGGATCCACCAAGAGACGCTCCGGTACGGCCTTGCGAATGGCCGTCGGAAAATTTTATGGACCGTGCGGGAATTAAAGAAGAATTCAAAGCATATATGTGCAATGTCGGTCTTGAGGATTTTGAGGCTAACAAATGCCCCCAGTATCATGATCTCACAAGTTCATCTGTGAGGAGGTTTGAGTATTCATCTTCGCGTAATTCTCCTTCAGTCATGTTTGATCTCTATGACAAATCTTATACCATGGACTTAGAGGATTTTACTTCTGCTTGCAAACTTCCATCATGGGTTAGTGTTAGGGACCCCCCTAAATCTGAATTTAGAAACTTTCTTGCTAGTATAACTATGGGGGAATCTAGAGATATAACGCAGGCTACCATAGGGAGCATTCACTTTCCTGCTATACATTATTTTGCTCTCTTCATCGGTATATGCATAAATGCTAAGTATGAAGCATGTCACATGTGTGTCCCTGATCTTAGCATTCTTAGGAGTGCTGTGTTAGGAGACCAATCTTATCATATGGGAGCCATTGTAGCTCGTAGGTTGCATCATAATAGACATAATGGAGATTTCTTTGGAGGAATTTATGCAACCCGCTTAGCTCATTTTCTTGAGATAGACATTCGTGAGGGTGATATGGAGTTGCCTCCTGCATATTTAGATTATGACTCTATGGCTTCGCACCAGTTTGTCGAGAGGCCTGAATCACCTCTCTTATATCGTTTAATTTTTGATAAACGACATGTTTTCCGTATTACTCTCCCTGCTCCTGCCTTCTTTGATTCACAGACAAAAGGAAGATATGTTATTACCAGAGAGGAGGCAGAAGAGTACGAGAGGAGAGCGGAGGCAGCTCGACTCCACGCTGCAGCTCAGCAGGCGATAACCGCTGCACATCAGTATGATCCCAACTATTCTTCCTCATCACAGTACGACCCCAACAACTATTATTATGGATATCCGTCAGGCCAGCCGTGGCCATAGACCAACTTAGGCCAAAAACATAAGCTTGGGAGAGTACGTATTTCTCACCGACATTATATTTATGTTCACACACACTCATTGCTAGATGTCGGTGCTCATACTCTTTCACTGTAATATCCATGCTAGTTTATTTTCTTTTTCCTGCTTTCTTCTTGTGTGTCTGTTAAACCTTAAGAAAAAAATTAGTAGTAGTTTATTTCTCTGTTGTAGTAGTAATAATTAAAAAGAAACCCCAAAAATATTTCTCGTTCTTCTTTTGCTTGTTGGGAGCTTTCCCGTGTAAATAGTTTTATTTCTTTTCTTTTCTTTGGGGGTTAGTAGGAGAAGACCATAATTACATTGTTGAAGTGGCTCTTATATGCATTATTGATTAATTTAACCAAGAGCCCACATTGCCTTGTCTTCTCCTGTTTATTGAATGCTCGCAGATTCCAGCTTAGTCCAATGCACATACACTCTTATTATTATTCACACCATCCGGTTGTGCAAGTGAAAGGCAATTATGATGATATATGATGGACTGACTGAGATGAGAAAAGCTGGTATGAACTCGACCTCTTTTGTTTTTGTAAATATGACGAGTCCCTCGTTCTTGATTCAGCTTATTATGAATAAACATGTTTACAATGACAATTAGAGATCATAGTTACTTGTGCCATGCTTGATTAGCTATGAGTTATAATGATTTACCTTGTATGCCAACATGCTATTGAGATGATTATGATGTGGTATGATGGGGTGGTATCCTCTTTTGAATGATTTAAGTGACTTGACTTGGCACATGTTCACGCATGTAGTTGAAACAAATCAACATAGCCTTCACGATATTTATGTTCATGGCAGATTATATCCTACTCATGCTTGCATCCAGTGTTTATTAATTTTAATGCATGTACATGGCTGTTGTCGATCTCTAGTTGGTCGCTTCCCAGTCTTTTGCTAGCCTTCACTTGTACTAAGCAAGAATACTGCTTGTGCATCCAATCCCTTAAACCCCAAAGTTATTCCAGATGAGTCCACTATACCTCCCTATATGCGGTATCTACCTGCCGTTTCAAGTAAATTTGTATGTGCCAAACTCTAAACCTTCAAATAAACATTCTGTTTTGTATGCTCGAATAGCTCATGTATCAACAAAGGTTGTCCTTATCTTCCATGTTAGACGGGTTATTCTCAAGAGGAGTGGACTCCGCTCCTCACTCACGAGAAAATGGCTGGTCACTGGGATGCCCAGTCCCATGCTTTATGCAAACTAAATCAAAATTAATTACAAACAAAACTCCCCCTGGGACCTGATGTATGTTGGAGGCACTCATTGTTTCGAGCAAGCCATGGATTGATGTTTGTTGGTGGAGGGGGAGTATAAACTTTACCATTCTGTTTGGGAACCGCCTATAATGTGTTTAGCATGGAAGATATCACCATCTCTTAGTTGTTATGTTGACAATGAAAGTATACCGCTCAAAATACAATTTATCTCTATTGCAAAACCGAGCTCTGGCACCTCTACAAATTGCTGCTTCCCTCTGCGAAGGGCCTATCCATTTACTTTTATGTTGAGTCATCACCCTCTTATTAAAAAGCACTAGTTGGAGAGCACAGCCGTCATTTGCATTCATCACTGTTAATTTATATTGGGTATGACTATGATTGGATCTCTTTTACCATGAATTACAATGTCTAGTCAGTCCTTGATCTTTAAAGGTGCTCAGCATTTATGTTTTGTGGTCTCAGAAAGGGCTAGCGAGATACCATCTTGTTATATCATATTATGATTGTTTTGAGAAAGTGTTGTCATCCGAGATTTATTATTATGACTTGCTAGTTGATTATGCTATTGATATGAGTAACGATGTGACCTGAGAATTATTGCAAATGTGGTTAGTTATGATCTATGCTAAAAACTTGAATGCTGGCTTGACATAGTTACAACAACAAGAGCAAACAGAGTTTGTAAAAGTTTTTCTTTCTTTCTTTCAGTTTGTCAACTGAATTGCTTGAGGACAAGCAAGGGTTTAAGCTTGGGGGAATTGATACGTCTCCGTCGTATCTACTTTTCCAAACACTTTTGCCCTTGTTTTGGACTCTAACTTGTATGATTTGAATGGAACTAACCTGGACTGACGCTGTTTTTAGCAGAATTGCCATGGTGTTGTTTTATGTGCAGAAAACAAATATTCTCGGAATGACCTGAAACTCCACAGAACATCTTAGAAAAAACAATAAAAAAATCCTTGCCAAAGATGAAGACCAGGGGGCCCATACCCTTCTCACGAGGGTGGGGGCGCCCCCCCTAGGGCGCGCCCCCCTACCTCGTGGGCCCCCTGGAAACCCTCCGACGCCAACTCCAACTCTATATATTTGCTTTCGGAGAGAAACAAATTAGAGAGAAGAAATCATCGCGTTTTATGATATGGAGCCGCCACCAAGCCCTAAAACCTCTCAGGAGGGCTGATCTGGAGTCCGTTCGGGGCTCCGGAGAGGGGGATTCGTCGCCGTCGTCATCATCAACCATCCTCCATCACCAATTTCATGATGCTCACCGCCGTGCGTGAGTAATTGCATCGTAGGCTTGCTGGACGGTGATGGGTTAGATGAGATTTATCATGTAATCGAGTTAGTTTTGTTAGGGTTTGATCCCTAGTATCCATTATGTTCTGAGATTGATGTTGCTATGACTT
This sequence comes from Triticum dicoccoides, assembly GCF_002162155.2. Taxonomy (NCBI): domain Eukaryota; kingdom Viridiplantae; phylum Streptophyta; class Magnoliopsida; order Poales; family Poaceae; genus Triticum; species Triticum dicoccoides. Next base: position 406,767,956 of record NC_041388.1, on the reverse strand, counting down.
TGCTATGCTTAATGCTTGTCACTAGGGCCCGAGTGCCATGATTTCAGATCTGAACCTATTATGTTTTCATGAATATATGTGAGTTCTTGATCCTATCTTGCAAGTCTATAGTCACCTACTATGTGTTATGATCCGGCAACCCCGAAGTGACAATAATTAGGACCACTCCCGGTGATGACCATAGTTTGAGGAGTTCATGTATTCACTACGTGCTAATGCTTTGTTCCGGTTCTCTATTAAAAGGAGGCCTTAATATCCCTTAGTTTCCAATAGGACCCCGCTGCCACGGGAGGGTAGGACAAAAGATGTCATGCAAGTTCTTTTCCATAAGCACGTATGACTATATACGGAATACATGCCTACATTACATTGATGAATTGGAGCTAGTTCTGTGTCACCCTATGTTATGACTGTTATATGATGAACCGCATCTGGCATAATTATCCATCACTGATCCGGTGCCTACGAGTTTTCCATATACTGGTTTATGCTTATTTACTTTCCCGCTGCTACTGTTACAATCACTACAAAATACCAAAAACATTACTTTTACTGTCTTTACTTTTGTTGCTGCTACCACCACTATCATATTACTTTGCTACTAAACACTTTGCTGCAGATACTAAGTTTCCAGGTGTGGTTGAGGTGACAAGTCAGCTGCTAATACTTGAGAATATTCTTTGGCTCCCCTTGTGTCGAATCAATAAATTTGGGTTGAATACTCTACCCTTGAAAGCTGTTGCGATCCCCTATACTTGTGGGTTATTAGTTCTCTTGCTACAAGAATTTGATTTGCATATTATTGATAGAAAGGGAGCTGAGAACCCCATTGCAGATAACTTGTCTAGGTTAGAAAATATTCTTGATGACCCACTACCTATTGATGATAGCTTTCCTGATGAATAATTAAATGTCATAAATGCTTCTCATATTGCTCCATGGTATTCTCATTATGCTAATTACATTGTTGCTAAATTTATACCACCTAGTTTCACATACCAGCAAAAGAAAAAGTTTTTCTATGATTTAAGACATTACTTTTGGGATGACCCACATCTCTATAAAGAAGGAGTAGATGGTGCTATTAGACGTTGTGTACCTGAGCATGAACAGGAATAGATCCTACGCAAGTGTCACTCCGAAGCTTATGGAGGACACCACACTGGAGATAGAACTGCACATAAGGTATTGCAATCCAGTTTTTATTGGCCTACTCTCTTCAAGGATGCCCGTAAGTTTGTCTTATCTTGTGATGAATGTCAAAGAATTGGTAATATTAGTAGACGTCAAGAAATGCCTATGAATTATTCACTTGTTATTGAACCGTTTGATGTTTGGGGCTTTGATTATATGGGACCTTTCCGGCCTCTAATGGGTATTCACATATTTTAGTTGCTGTAGATTACGTTACTAAGTGGGTAGAAGCTATTCCAACTAGTAGTGTTGATCATAACACCTCTATTAAGATGCTTAAAGAAGTTATTTTTCTGAGGTTTAGAGTCCCTAGATATTTAATGACTGATGGTGGTTCACATTTTATTCATGGTGCTTTCCGTAAAATGCTTGCTAAGTATGATGTTAATCATAGAATTGCATCGCCTTATCACCCACAGTCTAGTGGTCAAGTAGAATTGAGTAATAGAGAACTCAAATTAATTTTGCAAAAGACTGTTAATAGATCTAGAAAGAATTGGTCCAAGAAACTTGATGATGCATTATGGGCCTATAGAACTGCATATAAAAATCCTATGGGTATGTCTCCGTATAAAATGGTTTATGGAAAAGCATGTCACTTACCTCTTGAACTAGAACATAAGGCTTATTGGGCTATTAAAGAGCTCAATTATGATTTCAACTTGCCAGTAAGAAGAGGTTATTTGACATTAGCTCACTTGATGAATGGAGAATCCAAGCCTATGAGAATGCCAAATTGTTTAAATAAAAAGTTAAAAGATGGCACGCCAAAAGGATACAAAAGCGTGAGTTTAATGTAGGTGATTATGTATTGCTATACAACTCTCATTTAAGATTTTTTGCAGGAAAACTTCTCTCTAAATGGGAAGGCCCTTACGTTATCGAGGAGGTCTATCGTTTCGGTGCCATAAAAATCAACAACTTTGAAGGCACAAACCCGAAGGTGGTGAACGGTCAAAGAATCAAACATTATATCTCAGGTAATCCCATAAATGTTCAAACAAATGTTGTTGAAACCGTAACCCTGGACGAATACATAAGGGACACTTTCCAGAACGTTTCAGACTCCGAAAAGGAATAGGTATGTGATACGGTAAGTAAACCGACTCCAAAACAGTTCTAATGGCAATTTTTCTCCGTTTTGGAATATTTAGAAAAATAGGAAAATAAGAAGCAGTCCGGGAAGGACACGAGGGCTCCACGAGGGTGGAGGGCGCTCCCCCTGCCTCGTGGGCACCTCGTGCGCTCTCCGAACTCCGTTTTTTTGCATGTTACTGTAAGTGCATCTAGTGCCACCCCTAGTTGGTTTTGGAGTATTGACGACAAACCTAGTTGAGGGACTAATGTGTTTGTGAGAATTGCAGGATAACACAGGTAGAAGTCCCTCATTGATTCGGTTTTCCTACCAGAGATGACCCCTAAAAATGTATGAAGACATTGATGTCAAAGGTGGTTTATGAAGATATTCTCATTGAAGACTATGACAAGAGAATACATCGCATGAAGCCTATGGAGCTCGAAGACTTAGATCTTTCGTAGTTCTGTTTCTTCTTTGTTGAGTCATAGGAACCACCGTACTATTAAGTGGGGTCCAAGAGAACCAGTCAGAATGACTGAAGTGATGCTTAACCAAAACCTGTGTCTTCGAGTGAAGACTATGAGAGCGAATCTTGACCAGAGTCGGACAAGTCAGCTTTGCTTGTAGCCCAAGTAAAGTTGTCGTGTGAGTTTGAAATCTGACCATTGGAACACGTGTCAGTTCCTTAGTGACCCAGGGTCATTTTGGACAAATCAGGTTGGGTTGCCTAGTGGCTATAAATAGCCCACCCCCTACAACCATAAACGGTTGGCTGCTCAGAGTTAGAGTACGACTTTTGTCGTTTGAGAGCAACCCACCTCGAAGCCTTTGAGAGAGAATTCCTTGCGAGGATAAAGCCCTAACCACCCAGAGCCAAAGAGTGTTAGGCATCACTTAAGTCTTCTTGTCTGTGTGATCTGAAGACTTATTACACTTGAGGACTGTGAATCCTCCATCCGGTTAGGCGTCGCGTTTTGAGCATCCAAGAGACATTGTGGATCGCCGGTGAACGAAGTCTGTGAAGGTTTGGGAGTCTACCTTGAAGACTTACCAGAGTGATTGGGCGAGGTCTGTGTGACCTTAGCTCAAGGGGAATACGGTGAGGACTGGGTGTCCTAAGCTGTGTGTTCAGGACTGGGTGTCCGGGACTGGGTGTCCTCAGGTTTAAATACCTAGCCGCCCTAACCAGACGTATAGTTGTCACAGCAACCAGAACTGGTCCAACAAATCATTGTCTTCAACGAGTCATTGGTTTCATCCTTCCCTTCCCTTTACTTACTGTTGGTCCTTGTGAAGTCATTGTATGATTGCACTATCTTTTGTCTTCACTAAGTGACTGCGTGTTCCGCTTGGCTTCATAATATCTTCCTACCTGATCCTCACTACGTTGCTGCTATTAGTCATTGCGCTTTCACTTCATTGAATACTTGACTATGGTTTGCCTAGTGTAGTCTACCTTCCGCTGCATGGTAATAGGTTTATTTCTATCGTTTGTCTTCGAAACTTCCATGTTTTGAAGACTTTCATAAAAATCGCCTATTCACCCCCCCTCTAGTCGATATAACGCACTTTCAATTGGTATCAAAGCAAGGTACTCCCTTGTTCTGTGTGATTCGGTTTAACCACCTGGAGTTTTAGCTATGTCGACTGTAGGGATAATTAAAGTCTCCGCTGCATGCCCCATCTTTGATGGAACTGAATATCCCTACTGGAAGAATAAGATGCGCATGCATCTTGAAGCCATTGACGTCGACCTATGGTATGTCGTCAAGAATGACGTTCCCAAGGCTGGAGAAGGTGTCACTACTGCTGATGTCAAGAAGTTCGTTCAACTGAACTCTACTGCCAAGAATATCATCTGTGGTCATCTGACCAAAGGACAGTATGGCCGTGTGAGTGCTTTGGAAACATCTAAGCTAGTCTGGGACTGGCTCTCCAAGGTCAACGAAGGCGTCTCAACTCAGAGAGATCAAAGAATTAGTATCCTTCGCAACCTCTTCAACCGCTTCAAGCGAAATGACAATGAGAATGTCCAGCTCACGTTTGATCGACTCACTGACATCACAAATGAGCTTCAAGCCCTCGGCGCTACTGAGATCACCAAGCATGAAGTCGTCAAGACACTACTGAAATCACTTGACAGTTCGTTTGACACCCTAGCCCTGATGATTCAAGAACGTCTTGATTTCAAGACACTCGATCCGTCTGACATACTTGAGAGGCTCAACACACATGAGTTTCAGCTTTTTGAGAAAACAGATATCTACGGTCCAAACTATGGGCGAACTCGTGCCTTGAAGGCAAAAGCTGTCTCCTCATCTGAAGAAGAATCTGATAGCAGTTCTGATGATCCTGAAGACATTGGAAAGGAACTTGCTATGCTTGTGAAGAAGTTCCAAAAATTCACCAAGAAGAAAGGTTTCAGAAAGTCTTCACGATCAAGCTCAAGGAATGATGAAGCTTCTGCTCATGACTACAAGAAGAAAACATGTCACAAGTGCAAGAAACCTGGCCACTTCATCTCTGAGTGTCCGCAGTGGGACAATGAGAACAAAAAGAAGAAGAAGAGCAAGGAATATGACTCGGACGACAAGAAGAAGAAGAAATACTCAAAGTCTTCTTCCAAGTCTTCCTCAAAGTCTTCATCACACAAGAAGAGCTCATCTGGCAAGGCACGTGCGTTTGTTGGCAAGGAAATGGATTCAGAGGAGGAGTCCGCTTCTAAGGAGGCGGAGGTGGAGTCTGAGGAGGAGTCCGATTCTGGCGTTGCAAGTCTGGCTACAACATACGTTGCCAAGTCCATCTTCAACACTGAAGACAATGACTTCATCACCGACACCGATGCAAATGACAAGGACTACTCCACTCCTACCTACTGCTTCATGGCATGCGGTGCCAAGGTAAACAAACGCACTACTCACTATCAAACATCTAGTGACAATGACTCTGATTGTGATTCAAAACCCAGTTACAAAACACTTGCTAAAATTGCAACTAAACAACAGAAAGCCATGGAACATATTCAAAAACTGTTAGACAGAAGCGATGATCTGTTGGGTGCTGAAATGACTCGATCTGAATCCTTAATTGAAGACATAAAAAATCTTCACGTTAAGTATCAGGAACTTGAAGATCGTCATGATACTCTCTCAACAACTCATGAAAAGCTTTCCTATGATTATCTTCAAAGGAAGCAAGAACTTGAGAAATTGAGAGTGGCTCATGAAGATCTTCAAAAGGAAAATGAGTCACTTCGCGCCGAACAGATCAGTTCCGCTCAGGAAGGATTTGAACCACCATGTCTTAAATGCATTGAGCGTGATAATGCTACTTCTGTTGCTGAATGTTCTACTGCTGCTACTATTGCAATATCTTCAACTGTTGATGTGGGAACTAACCCCTCTGCTGAGGATACCACTGCTATTGCTGATGAGAATGCTAGGTTGAAGACATTGCTTGAAACAGGGATGTACAAAAGTCTTAAAGGGCATCAGACACTATGTGATGTCCTCAAAAGGCAGATCCTGAACTGAAACCCAAGGAAAGAGGGTGTTGGGTTCGTAAGGAAAATGAATGCTGATGGCTCTTACTAGAAACCTGAGCAGTACCCCAAAACCACATGGGTTGCTGCAAAGGAATCTTCAGCAGATCCATCCACTCTATCTGGCTTCACTTGTGCTAACCCCATTGTCATTGATGAATCATTTGATGCAAACTATAAACTATTTAAGAATCAGAATGGTGAAGTGTTTGCCAGGTACATTGGTACTAACTGCAGGAATGGACCGCCTATGAAGAAGATCTGGGTGCCGAAAAAGTGTCTGGAGAATCTTCTTGTGAATGTCATCATGACACCACAGGTGAAGAAGACAAACCCCAGACCACAGGCTTCATACAGTCCAAAGGCTTCATACAGACAGAGGACTCACCTGAGTCGCACTATGCAAATGTTTTGCAGGGAAACCATACTCGGGCCTATGAATATGAGCGCGGTTCATCAAACCGCCATGTTCATAAGACCAAGAACTATTCTGCTTATTCTTATGAGTACTATTGTCCACCTGCAAGACTGTTTGCTAGGGCTCCAAAGCCAAAGTTCTCAGATGCTGCACTTAGACTTATTGCTTCTAAGCCACCCTTGAAGATGTGGGTGGCTAAGAAAGCTTAACTCTCTTTTGCAGGGAAGGGTCTCCAGCAGAAAACCAAAATCGTCTGATGCTATTGCTGGGGACCTTAAACATCTTGTAGGGCGCAAGATCAAATGCCCGAATGGTCTTATTATGTACTTCATTCCTGAATCGCTTGCTACTCTCCTTATCAGTCCTAATCTGGATCTAAGCTTTCATAACCCACTGGTTCGTCAAATGTTTTTGCTTCACAATTCTCTTCGTGAAGCCTATCCCCCTAACTGCACTGTAGGGCACGACACCAGTGCCTTCAGAATGGATTATTGATAGTGGGTGTACCAATCACATGACTGGCAAAAGAAGCCTTCTAATGGACTCAACCTTATGTCCATCCGACAAGAGTCACATCACATTTGCTGACACTGGTAAAAGTAAGGTATTGGGTCTAGGTAGAGTTGCAATCTCAAAGGATCAACACATGGATAAAGTCATGCTTGTTGAATCCCTTGGCTTCAACTTAATGTCTGTCTCAATGCTTTGCGATTTGAACATGATCGTAATGTTTGGAAAATATCGCTGCCTTGTTCTAATGGAATCTGACAAGTCTCTAGTGTTTGAAGGGTATCAGAAAGATGATTTGTACGTGGTAGATTTCTCAGCAGGACCACAGCTTGCCGTATGTCTTCTAGCAAAAGCTTCAGAATGCTGGCTCTGGCATCGGAGGCTAGGGCATGCTGGCATGAGGAACCTCCACACCCTTGCAAAGAAGAAGCATGTCATAGGCATCGAGGGCGTCAAGTTCAAGAAAGATCACTTAAGCGGTACCTGTGAAGCAGGAAAGATGACGAGGGCCAAACATCCCTCGAAGACAATCATGACAACTACTCGACCCTTCGAACTGCTCCACATGGATCTTTTTGGTCCCACTCATTACTCAACTCTTACTACTACTACTTGTCTCTATGGCTTTGTCATTGTTGATGATTATTCTAGATATACTTGGGTGCACATAATCCTCTACAAGACTGAAGTGCAGGATGTCTTCAGACGCTTCGCCAATCGAGCAATGAACAACTACGACGCCAAGATAAAGCACATCAGAAGTGACAATGGCACTGAATTCAAGAACACTGGCCTTGATACATATCTTGATACCTTGGGCATCACACATGAATTCTCAGCTCCGTACACGCCACAGCAGAATGGCGTCGTCGAACGCAAGAACAGAACACTCATTGAGATGGCCCCAACGATGCTAGATGAATACAAGACTCCAAGAAAATTCTGGCCTGAAGCTATTGACACTGCATTCCATACAATCAATCGTGTTTATCTTCGCAAGCTTCTGAACAAGACATCTTATGAGCTCCTTACTGGCAAGAAGCCAAATGTCAGTTACTTCAGAGTATTTGGCGCCAGGTGCTGGATCAAGGATCCACATCACACTTCAAAATTTGTACCAAAAGCACATGAGGGTTTTATGCTTGGATATGGAAAGGATTCACACTCCTACAGAGTCTTCAATCTCTTTCATTACAAAGTGGTTGAAACAGTGGATGTGCGGTTCAATGAGACTAACGGTTCACAAAGAGAGCACCTGCCAAATGTGCTAGATGAAGTTCCATCCAGTGAATCAATCAAACTAATGGGAACTGGAGAAATCATACCCTCTGAAGCTCAACCTGAAGAGGAACTTATCATCTCCGCACCGGATCAACCTGAAGACAATGCTCAGCCTGAAGACAATCCCTCTAACAATGAAAATGATCAGCAAGAGCAAAATCTTCGCCCTATACATCCTTGTGTTGCCAATGAAGTGCAGATTGAAAGAATAATTGATAGCATCAATGCACCCGGTCCACTCACTCGTTCAAGGGCAACACAGCTAGCAAATTTCTATGGGCACTTCGCATTCGTCTCAATAACAGAACCCAAGAAAGTTGAAGAAGCCTTCATGGAACCTGAATGGATTCAAGCCATGCAAGAAGAGCTTCAACAGTTTGAGTTGAATAATGTATGGGAACTGGTTAAGCGTCCTGATCCTCGGAAGCATAATATAATAGGCACCAAATGGATATACCGCAACAAGCAAGATGAGCATGGTCAAGTTGTCAGAAATAAAGCTCGTCTCGTTGCTCAAGGATATACTCAAGTGGAAGGAATTGACTTCGATGAAACATTTGCTCCTGTGGCTCGACTTGAAGCCATACGCATACTGCTGGCCTATGCAAATCATCATAACATACTTCTATATCAAATGGATGTGAAGAGCGCTTTTCTTAATGGCAAGATTGAAGAAGAAGTGTATGTTGCACAACCGCCTGGCTTTGAAGATCCAAAACATCCTGACATGGTATACAAGCTCAATAAGGCACTGTATGGCCTCAAACAAGCCCCTCGGGCTTGGTATGACACACTCAAATACTTCCTGAAGAGCAAAGGCTTCATACCTGGTTCACTCGACCCCACTCTTTTCACAAAGACATATGATGGTGAACTGTTTGTATGCCAAATATATGTGGATGACATTATCTTCGGCTGCACCAATCAGAAGTACAGTGAAGAGTTTGGATATATGATGCAAGAGCAATATCAGATGTCCATGATGGGAGAGCTGAAGTTCTTCCTCGATCTTCAAATACGACAGCAACGCAACGACATCTTCATATCTCAAGAGAAGTATCTCAAAGATTGCCTGAAGAAGTTCGGTATGCAAGACTGCAAAGGCTTCACGATGCTAATGCCAGCCAAACATCATCTGGGTTCCGATGACAATGGTAAAGAGTTCGATCAAAAGGTATACCGCTCCATGGTTGGTTCTTTACTTTATCTATGTGCATCTAGGCCAGATATTATGCTTAGTGTTTGCATGTGTGCTCGATTCCAAGCGGCACCAAAGGAGTCGCATCACTTAGCTGTGAAGCGAATTCTTCGATATTTGGCTCACACCCCAACTCTAGGATTATGGTATCCAAAGGGCTCAGAGTTTGATCTGGTTGGATTCTCGGATGCTGATTATGCTGGTGACAAGGTGGATCGCAAGTCTACATCAGGCACATGTCATTTTCTGGGATGATCACTTGTATGTTGGTCTTCAAAGAAGCAGAATTGTGTATCTCTCTCCACCGCTGAATCTGAATACATTGCTGCTGGATCTTGCTACGCTCAGCTTCTGTGGATGAAGCAAACACTCAAGGACTATGGCATTCATCTGAAGCAAGTGTCACTCTACTGCGACAACGAAAGCGCCATCAAGATTGCCAACAACCCAGTTCAGCACTCGAAGACAAAGCACATTGAAATTCGTCATCACTTTCTCAGAGATCATGTTGTGAAGGAAGACATTGATATCATACACGTCAACACTAAAGAGCAATTGGCAGATATCTTCACCAAGCCCTTGGATGAGAAGAGATTTTGCAAGTTATGGTGTGAGCTAAATATCTTGGAATCCTCAAATGTCCTGTGATTAGGCACACATCCTAACACTTATGCATATTGATGACTTAGATGTGCAACACACGAAGTAAAGTATATCTTCAATCAATGAAGACATACATTCTAAGTGTGAATACATTAATGTGGAATCTGACTTCGGAGCGCCACGATAATTGTGCGCCGTGTCTGGGTCTAATACTTCCTATACGGTGGGTAACGCCACCACCAAAGGTTCTGTTTGAAGTGTTTCACTTATGGCGTTACATTTGCTATGTCTTCATGATTATCTTTGCTATGTTGATTATATATATATATATATATTAGTGTTCTGTCCTCTACAACATTCACTTATAGCTATGTCTTCTTGTTGAATCTTTTGAACTAAGTGAATGTGATTGGACCCTAACCTCTCTATGCTTTCTATCTCAAACTCTATCTCTCCAAATCATATGCATTCTTTTGAAACTGTCAAATGTCTTCTCTGCGTCCTTGTCAGTAGAAGATACAGAGACAAACATTAAGTCTGTTTTCAATGCTCATTCCTTCACCTGAAACCCGGAGAAGTGGGAACGACCACCCGACAATCCAGGCGTGCGTGGGACGTGGAACAACCCCCGATATGCTGCATGATGGCTACGTGTTCCTCAGATGTGAATCGCCAGGAGCACCTGTGTAATAACACTGAGCCGCCCTTGTCCCTATAAATATACGCCTCACCACAGTCATTATCTCTTCTTCCACTCCCGCATGAACCCTAGCGCCACCGCTAGCTCTCGACGATGACGGCGACAAAGCGCTTCGCTGCCGCAACCTCTCCGACGTCGTCTTCACGCCGACCGCAGACATCGTCCTCTCCGCCGTCGCCGTAGGTGTCCTCCGTCGCCAAGTTAGGGCACGGACGATAGAACTGCTCGGCCTCCTCTTCCACTCCGTCTAGCAGTTCTTCGTGTGGTAAATAAAACTTCCTTTTTATGGCCCCTTTGATCCTATAGCTTCGTCACTTCCTACCACAAGCAGTTTCTGTTCACACAAGTTGGATCTCTTTCATACTGCATCTCATAATATGCCTAGTATATTCACTTGTACTTCACAAAGTCGTTAGATTCCTCACTTGTACTGATCCATGGATTCGTACAAATCTGGAACCAACTCCTTATCTATGAGTGAATGTCTTCGCACGATGAGGTCAATGTCTTCTAAACTGATTTATCTTCAAAATCTTCTGAGAATGCATATGACCTCTTACCCTTCCCTCGCACCTTAATGCTGTCACAGGTACATGTCCGTGGGAGAATCCCTTGGTTCTCATAGTCTGCATTCATTTGCAGAATTCTTACAGCATCATATAAATTCTCCCGAAGCCAGTTCCTGTTTGTCCAGCAAGCGAAAGCCTTTGAAGCCTTTGAACGTATTGAAGCCTTTCAGTTTAAAGTTCATGGCTTGAGAGAAATCTGCAAGGAAGGGAGGCAGACAGCATCGTGGGGGAACATCAAGAGATTTGCCTGATGACCTCTCAGAACTTTACAAGACAGATCCTGAAGAGGATTATAATCAGCGCAAGACCCGAATCCAGTGGATTCGAAGATATTGGGCAGCACAATGGTTCAAATACCGGTTTGTGACCCAAGAATATGCTGAGAAAAATGCCATCAAGCGACCGTGGGGAGACATCCTATACAAGAATCTTCAACCCAGGTCTAGAGAAGAAGCCATTGAACAAGGCTTCTATCCCTGCATGGTCCGTGGGCCACAGCCTGCAGATGCACACCCATCATCACTATTATGGTGCCGTGACAACAATCTGTTCAAGTGCAACTTCCAGTTTGCCAAGAACTCAGCGAAGTAGAACAAGAAGTCTTTGGGATTAGACTTCAACCCTGGTCCCTCTGCTCCCCGTGCCGATGGAACTCGCGAAGCTGAACCCAATCTTCTTGGGCCCTTCTACAACTTGGAAGGTCTCATCACTCATATCGTGGTTCAAGGGATAGCCGTGAATGAGCCTGCAGATGACACTGAATCAGATGAAGCGCCTGCAGCGCCAAAGCCAAAGAAACTGAAGCAGCCAAAAGCTTCAAAGCCTGCCTCAGCGGCAAAAATCTCACGGGCAAAGCCACTGGCCATTGCACCTCCTGAAGACAGTGTGCAGTCTGAAGATTTGTCACGCATCTCCAAGCCCCAGAAGGTCAAGATGCCTCTGCCACACACCGGCCAAGAACTGACAGCTGCTGCTATTCTGCACAATGATGCCTTTGATCTGTCCAGTGATGAAGATCTTGCAGATGACGCTCTTGAGCAACTGATCAAGAGCAAAGAAGAAGCAGAAATCTTCAACAATTTGCCTCTCTTTGACGTGGCAATCATCCACGACTTCATTGATGAGTGGTTTGAAATGCCCAACCCCAGCTTCGAAGACCTGCAACTTCCCATTGGTCTCAGTGTCACCTTCCATGGCGCCATTGCTTCAGAGCTAGCTCTAGCTCAGCGCATCGTCGAACTGAAGCAGAAGATTGACTTTGAGAAAGCTCAGTTCAAGAAGCATATGGCCAAGCTCAGTGTACAAGAGGTCAAGAACTTCAAGCTCATGCTGCACGAGCTTAAAGAAGCCTTTCTCAAGAAGCAAGAAGAAGCTCAAGGTTCTCGTGAGCGCATGAAGAGCCTGGCTGACAAGTGTGTGCAAGCCTACAATGAGGCTGAGAAGCGCAAGGCCCTTGGGCATCCTGGCATCGACCCCAGGATGGCTGCAAAGAAGAAGAAGAAGCCCGCTATGGCCGAACCCGACGCACCAAGGCAGGAAGCAGATCCCATTGTCTTCCCAACTAGCATGACTGGCTCGAAGCCAAAGGCCCGGTGAACCGCTTCAGAGTTGAAGAAGACGAGGACTGCTGAGGCTGAAGCCAGGAAGAGGAAACATCCTGAAGCCTCTGCTACTGCCCCCTCCAAGAAGAAGCGGAAGACCAAGAAGGAACGGGCTGCTCCCACAGAGCCCTTGATTGTTGAACCCATCTCCATGGTTTGTCCTGACGCTGAACCTCAGGAGCGCCAACTGACTGTCCATGAGCCTGCTTTCACAGAGGCTCATGAAGCTGAAGACTTTCCAGCAGCTGATCCCATCGCTGCTGAAGACATTGGTCACCATGACCATGTTGAAGATGATGTAGTTCTTCCTCAGCTCAAGCACCAACAGGTATCATCGCCTATGCTAACACACAGCGAGCTCATCAGCATTGGTCATCCTCTGACGCTAATTGCTCAGGATGCATCAGAGGAAGAAGACTTTGAGGCCCAGCCAACTCCAACTCCACAGGCGTCGCCAGTGTTACGCGGGCTTCACAAAGGACCAAGGCCTCCAGTCTCTGAGTCTGAAGCTAAAGCTGCTAAAGACATTCCGGCTGCATCAGCCGATGAAGAAGAAACCCCAAGCACTGCTACACCCCCGTCTCACCAAGAAGCTGTTCTTGAGGAGAACGTGACTGTGACCGACCCTCCAGCTCATCAAGTGGAGGTTGAGAATTTTGAGGATGCCACCGATGCCACTGACGCTGTCATGACTGAAGCCAATGTGGAGCCTTCACCAACCCAAGCACCAGAAGTCAGCGAAGCCACTGATCCCACTACTTCTGTTCCTGCGCCTGCTGCTGGTCCTTAGTTCGACTATCATGTTGAGCACAGGCCTCAGAGTGATCGAGGATGAAGACGATGCTACTTCACCGCCACCTCCTTCAGCACGCTTCGACACTGCTCCAAGTTTGTCTGCACCGCCGAACACCACCGACGACCCTGCTGCTTCACCTACTTTTCATGGGGACGAGTAGATGCTCTATGTCTTCAAACCTTTTTGGTCCTTACTGACAAAAGGGGGAGAAGCATATGAGTTTGATAGTCTTCAAGCGGGTCCACATGGGTGGTTGCTTTATATTTTGCCTCGTGTTTACAACTCTCATTTTGATACATTTGGTTCTTTGAGTTGTAACACTTAAACTCGATGGTCGTCTGCTACTTATTTGCCACTTTGTGATGCGATGATAAATTCCGCATGTGCGACGATAAATTCCGCATTTAGATCATTTTGGCAGACGTCCATTTTCCATTATGCATGTCATTATCTTCACATACCTTCTCATGCATAATGGATTGTCATCATAAGTTGAAGAGGATCTCCACAAGTACAACCTGCCATGTGTATTTGCATTCCAAAAGCAAATTACTTACATGCACATCTTCAGGGGGAGCCCTTGCAACCTATGAAGACAATTCCTTATCCTTTACAATTTCACATATTATATTCCCCGTTGAAAACTTCAACTAGTTTGTCATCAATCACCAAAAAGGGGGAGATTGTAAGTGCATCTAGTGCCACCCCTAGTTGGTTTTGGAGTATTGACGACAAACCTAGTTGAGGGACTAATGTGTTTGTGAGAATTGCAGGATAACACAGGTAGAAGTCCCTCATTGATTCAGTTTTCCTACCAGAGATGACCCCTAAAAATGTATGAAGACATTGATGTCAAAGGTGGTTTATGAAGATATTCTCATTGAAGACTATGACAAGAGAAGACATCGCATGAAGCCTATGGAGCTCGAAGACTTAGATTTGTCGTAGTTTTGTTTCTTCTTTGTTGAGTCATAGGAACCACCATACTGTTAAGTGGGGTCCAAGAGAACCAGTCAGAATGACTGAAGTGATGCTTAACCAAAACCTGTGTCTTCGAGTGAAGACTATGAGAGCGAATCTTGACCAGAGTCGGACAAGTCAGCTTTGCTTGTAGCCCAAGTAAAGTTGCCGTGTGAGTTTGAAATCTGACCGTTGGAACATGTGTCAGTTCCTTAGTGACCCAGGGTCATTTCGGACAAATCAGGTCGGGTTGCCTAGTGGCTATAAATAGCCCACCCCCTACAACCATAAACGGTTGGCTGCTCAGAGTTAGAGTACGACTTTTGTCGTTTGAGAGCAACCCACCTCGAAGCTTTTGAGAGAGAATTCCTTGCGAGGATAAAGCCCTAACCACCCAGAGCCAAAGAGTGTTAGGCATCACTTAAGTCTTCTTGTCTGTGTGATCTGAAGACTTATTACACTTGAGGACTGTGAATCCTCCAGCCGGTTAGGCGTCGCGTTTTGAGCATCCAAGAGACATTGTGGATCGCCAGTGAACGAAGTCTGTGAAGGTTTGGGAGTCTACCTTGAAGACTTACCAGAGTGATTGGGCGAGGTCTGTGTGACCTTAGCTCAAGGGGAATACGGTGAGGACTGGGTGTCCTGAGCTGCGTGTTCAGGACTGGGTGTCCAGGACTGTGTGTCCTCAGGTTTAAATACCTAGCCGCCCTAACCAGACGTACAGTTGTCACAGCAACTGGAACTGGTCCAACAAATCATTGTCTTCAACGAGTCACTGGTTTCATCCTTCCCTTCCCTTTACTTACTGTTGGTCCTTGTGAAGTCATTGTATGATTGCACTATCTTTTGTCTTCACTAAGTGACTGCATGTTCTGTTTGGCTTCATAATATCTTCCTACCTGATCCTCACTACATTGCTGCTATTAGTCATTGCACTTTCACTTCATTGAATACTTGACTATGGTTTGCCTAGTGTAGTCTACCTTCCGCTGCATGGTAATAAGTTTATTTCTATTGTTTGTCTTCGAAACTTCCACGTTTTGAAGACTTTCATAAAAATCGCCTATTCACCCCCCTCTAGTCGATATAACGCACTTTCAGTTATGTATTTTGGTCGGTAAAAATTCACTATATAATCTCCCGAAGGTTTTGACTCCTGCATCACGCAATTGTCCTCTATTCTTGTTTCTAGCTGTTTTTCTGACAGATCTAGATCATCATGACGTCTCCAAGTGCCCCCAAGGACAAGTTTTTCGAGAAGGTCATCAACCCCTACCTCACGGAAGTGCTGCAACACCCTCAAACCATTGAGATGCATGAGGGGGTGCTGCACATCCGCGATGTTGAGGGACCAAGGAGGATCGGAAGCGTGGAGACAAGGCTCGAGGCAATGGAGCAACAAGTTTTCAAGTGCCAGGAGATGGTGGAACGCGGACTCAATGCCAACCATATGATGATCGCGGAGTTCACCAACAACCACAAGCTGGATGTCAAGAACATTGGGGAGACAATCTTCAAGCTTCACGAGAAGATCGAGCACCTCCAAGCCCAAATCTATGACCTGCAAAACCAAAACTGTGAGTATGAATATAGATTCAAGAGGATGAGTTTGGCTGCAGATTTGAGGATCTCGGAGACTCGTTCATCCTTCTATGATGGTGAGCCTATGCCTTGGAAGATGGACGACAAGCCTACTTCATCATCACCACCATCTTCTTCACCAACAAAGGAGACATAATCATATGGGTATGGGCACTCCCCTTGGCAACTGCCAAGCTTGGGGGAGGTGCCCCGGTATCGTATCACCATCACTTTTATCTTTACCATTTTTCTTAGTTAGATCCTTTTGATAATATCTTTATCTAGTAGAATAAAGTTTTAGTATGATCTAGTTGTGAGTTTTGCTTTATGATCCCTCTATGTAATCGAGTCCGTGAGCTATATAATAAAGATTAGTGTTGAGTCAAGGGCTTGATGATTTTGCTATGATCTTAAGTGAATAAAATAAAAGAGAAAGAATAAAAAGAAATAAAAGAGATCATATGGATCTTATGGAGAGTAATGAGCTCACATATAAAGAGTATGATGAATAAAAGTTGTTGAGAGTTGACAAACATAGTTTTGGTCATCGTTGCAATTAATAGGAAGTAATAAAGAAAGAGAGGTCTTCACAAATAAATACACTATCATGGACATATTTTATGATTGTGAGCACTCATTAAAATATGACATGCTAAAGAGTTGACGTTGGACAAGGAAAACAACGTAATGGGTTATGTTTTCTTACATCTGAGATAAATTATATTGTCATGGATCATCCAACATGATTGAGCTTGCCTTTCCCCCTCATGCTAGCCAAATTCTTTGCACCAAGTAGAGATACTACTTGTGCTTCCAAATACCCTTAAACCCAGTTTTGCCATGAGAGTCCACCATATCTATCTATGGATTGAGTAAGATCCTTCAAGTAAGTTGTCATGCAAGCAATAAAAATTGCTCTCTAAATATGTATGACTTATTAGTGTGGGAGAAAATAAGCTTTATACGATCTTGTGATGTGCAAGAAATAAAAGCGATGGACTGCATAATAAAGGTCCATATCACAAGTGGCAATATAAAGTGATGTTTTTTCACATTAAGATTTTGTGCATCCAACAATAAAAGCGCATGACAACCTCTGCTTCCCTCTGTGAAGGGCATATCTTTTACTTTTATCTCCTACCTTACATAAGAGTCATGGTGATCTTCACCTTTCATTTTTACATTTTATCTTTTGGCAAGCACAATATGTTAGAAAGATCTTGGTATATATGGCTAATTGGATGTGAGTTTTCATGAACTATTATTGTTGACATTGCCCTCGAGGTAAAACGTTGGGAGGCAAAACTATAAGCCCCTATCTTTCTCTGTGTCCGATTAAAACTCCATACCCATAAGTATTGCGTGAGTGTTAGTAATTGTGAAAGACTATATGATAGTTGAGTATGTGGACTTGCTGAAAAGCTCTTATATTGACTCTTTTCTATGTTATGATAAATTGCAATTGCTTCAATGACTGAGATTTTAGTTTGTTAGTTTTCAATGAAGTTTATGGTTCATACTTGAAATTATGATTGAATTATTACTCTAGCATAAGAGATCATATGACAATAATTATATAAGCTGTTGTTCTAAGAATGATCATGATGCCCTCATGTCTATATTTTATTTTTATCGACGCCTCTATCTCTAAACATGTGGACATATTTTTCGATTTCGGCTTTCGCTTAAGGACAAGCGAGGTCTAAGCTTGGGGGAGTTGATAAGTCCATTTTGCATCATGCTTTTATATCGATATTTATTGCATTATGGGCTGTTATTACACATTATGTCACAATACTTATGCCTATTCTCTCTTATTTTACAAGGTTTACATAAAGCGGGAGAATGCCGGCAGCTGGGATTCCGGGCTGGAAAAGAAGCAAATATTAGAGACCTATTCTGCACAGCTCCAAAAGTCATGAAACTTCACGGAAGCTATTTTCAGAATATATAAAAAATACTGAGCGCAAGAAGTTCCAGAGGGGTCCCACACCCTGGCCACGAGGGTGGGGGGTGCGCCCTACCCCCTGGGCGCGCCCCCTGCCTCGTAGGCCCCCTGGTGGCCCTCCGATGCCCATCTTCTGCTATATGGAGTCTTTCATTGAGGAAAAAAATCATAAGCAAGCTTTTGGGACGAGACACCGCTGCCACGAGGCGGAACCTTGGCGGAACCAATCTAGGGCTCCGGCGGAGCTGTTCTGCCGGGGACATTTCCCTTCGGGAGGGGGAAATCATCGCCATCATCATCACCAACGCTCCTCTCATCGGGAGAGGGACAATCTCCATCAACATCTTCACCAGCACCATCTCCTCTCAAACCCTAGTTCATCTCTTGTATCCAATTCTTGTCTCTAAGTCTGGGATTGGTACCTGTAGGTTGCTAGTAGTGTTGATTACTCCTCGTAGTTGATGCTAGTTGGTTTATTTGGTGGAATACCATATGTTAAGATCCTATATGCATATTAATACCCCTCTGATTATGAACATGAATATGCTTTGTGAGTAGTTACGTTTGTTCCTGAGGACATGGGAGAAGTCTTGCTATTAGTAGTCATGTGAATTTGGTATTTGTTTGATATTTTGATGAGATGTATGTTGTCTCTCCTCTAGTGGTGTTATGTGAACGTCGACTACATGACACTTCACCATTATTTGGGCCTAGAGGAAGGCATTGGGAAGTAATAAGTAGATGATGGGTTGCTAGAGTGACAGAAGCTTAAACCCTAATTTATCCGTTGCTTCGTAAGGGGCTGATTTGGATCCATATGTTTCATGCTATGGTTAGGTTTACCTTAATACTTCTGTTGTAGTTGCGGATGCTTGCAATGGGGGTTAATCATAAGTGGGATGCTTGTCCAAGTAAGGACATCACCCAAGCACCGGTCCACCCACATATCAAATTATCAAAGTACCGAACGCGAATCATATGAACGTGATGAAAACTAGCTTGACGATAATTCCCATGTGTCCTCGGGAGCGCTTTCTTCTATATAAGAGTTTGTCCAGGCTTTTCCTTTACTACAAAAAGGATTGGGCCACCTTGCTGCACTTTATTTACTTTTGTTACTTGTTGCTTGTTACAAATTATCTTATCACAAAACTATCTATTACCTATAATTTCAGTGCTTGCAGAGAATACCTCGCTGAAAACCGCTTATCATTTCCTTCCGCTCCTTGTTGGATTCGACACTCTTACTTATCAAAAGGACTACGATAGATCCCCTATACTTGTGGGTTATCAACTTCCAGCAAGGAGGAGCTCCTGGCCTCCGTGTCGTTGCGGCGCTTGCGGGGCGGGTCGCCGTTCTCACCACGTCTGTCGAGCCCTCCTCGGTCACCATGATACGTCTCCAACATATCTATAATTTATTAAGTATTAATGACATGTTTACAATAATTTTATATGGTTTTTGTATGATTTGAATGGAACTAACCCGGACTGGCGCTGTTTTCAGCAGAATTATCGTGGTGTTTTTTGTGTGCGGAAGTTATCGGAATTGGACAAAACTTTTTGACGATTTTTTGGAAGAAAAGATAAATAATGGAGCAAAGAACCACCAGAGGGGGTCCCTTTCTGCCCACAAGACACCAGGGCGCGCCAGCCCCCCTGGCGCGCCCTGGTGGGTGATGGCATCCCTGAGGCCCATCTTCGCGTGAAACCGATGCAAAAAAATCCTATAAATACAAAAAACCCCCAAAATAACCCTAGATCAAATGTTCTGCTGTCGCAAGTCTTTATAGCCGCGAAAACCAATCTAGACCCTGTTCATCCTTCGATGCCTTGTGCTCCGAGATCAGAATGATTCTGCCAAAACTTCAAGACAACCGACTGTTATCTGCTTGCTCGGTCTAACCTCGCCCGCCTTTCACTTCACAATCTGTTTGTACTCATGTAGACATGACGCACTCGGGAAAGCCACATGTTATAGATGGTTGCAACATAGGGAAGAGCACCTTTTGACTTGATTTTTTTAGTGAAAGATCACCCTAATAATTAAATACTGCGCAATCAAAGGGTGTAAATAACAAAGGGATAAACATCTCAGGCAATACATAATAGCATGATATGGTATAGCCATGGGCGCCGGGAAGTCTTCATGGTCCTCTTCAATCTTTAGTTGAAGCATCATCGTGGTGGTAGAAAAATCGTTGTCGTGGCGGTTGTTTCAAAAAATGCTGCCACGGCGGTAATTTCAAAAAATGTTGTCGTGGTCACCATTTCAAAAATGTTAACGTGGCACCAATTTCGGAAAATGCTGCCATGGCACAAAAATTTCAGCACCTCCTCCTACGTCTGGTACACCTTCTCCATGCTGGGGTCCTCCGTGTACACTTGCCACCATCATTTGCAACCTGTAGGCTATCTCTACATCTTTTACATTAAAGTGGCAATCTCGTGTCTCCAGCCATCATGTCGTGACGCGCAGGCAACTTAACGTTACAACATATAACCATCTCATACATAAACTCGTTATCATGACGAATGCTATACCACATCATATACAAAACTGCAAAACCAAGTTAGACATTCTCTAATCGGTTTGGCAGATTTTAATTACGTGGTTGCTAAGATTTACGGATAATACTAGCTACCTATGTTCACAAACAAAGGTGATAATCCTTGTTGCTATATTGACTTTTGGGGTGTATATAGAAAAGGGCCAATACCTCCACTCTATATAGGTTAGAGGGGAGAGAGAGGGCAGCCACCAAGGAGGGAAAGCCTCCTTGGGTGCCGGCAGGGGGGAGGGGGGCTCCCCCACTCTAATTCGCCCGGGCGCCCTTATGTCTCGCTTTAAGCGAGACATGTGGAAGCTCTCGTGTCCGGGGGAGCCTCAGATGGGCCCGCCCAGCCGCACGGGAGCCCACAACCTGTTTTTTTTCGTTTTTCCTTTTTTTTTACTTTTTCTTTATACTTTAAAATTATATATTACAAAAAACACTCTTCAAAAACACATTTGAAAAATATTGTACAACTATTTGAAAAATATTGAATAAGTATTAGAAGTATTGAATGAGTATATAAAAATGTTGACTAAGTATTAAAAATGTTGAACAAGTATTTGAAAAATATAGAATAAGTATAAAAAATTGAAAACATATTTAAAAAATGTTCAATAAGTATTAAAATAGTGAACATGTATTCCAAAAATGTTGAATAAGCATTCGGACAATGTTGAACATCTATAAAAAATGTTAATCACTTATTAAAAAATGTTTTTGACATATAAAAAATGTAGAATGGAAAAAAACAAAAACTTAAAACCAAAAATAAACAAATCAAACCCCCAAAGAATGAAAAAAACAAAGAAAACGATGTAGAAAGAATAAAAAATGAAAACTAAATGAAAACCGAAAAAGAAAGAACAAAAGAAAATAAGAAAACATTGAAACCCAAAGAATCAAATGAAAGAGGAGAAAAAAGAATTATAGTGACGAAAAAATTGAATTGGAGAAAAAAAGAAAACCAAATAAAGAACCAAAGAAACAAAAAATGAAAAAATGGAGAAATAAAAAAACTTCGGTGTTTTACCTCAAGTAGCGTGCACCTCCTAGGTAAACACAAAGTCAAAAGTGGCACAGTGGCTAGCGAATCTATGCTCGATCGAAATGACCATGGTTTGAATCCCCCTGCGCCCTCATTTCCTTCCCTTTTTTTCTATTTACTCTGCGCTAGTGGGCCGACCCGATTCGTCGAGATGTTTCAGGGAGGCAAACCTTCGGTATCGCTGAATGCAAGATATAGCGCTTGTGAATTCACCCCTTCCCCCCTAAGGAAAGGGGGGCGCCTCCTCCACTTGGGCCTTCGTCGCCCAAGTTGCCTTCCATTACTAGACCTTTTAAGGCCCGTTGATATTTAATTAATTATAAAAGCCCTCTAACAATTACTATGACCTTTTATATATAATTTAATTGACCTTTTATATATAATTTAACATCACTAGAAACATTTTTCACCTATATATTAATTATTGAGAATACCCGGTATTGCCCGATAAACCCCGAAACCCTTCTGGTGACCCTGAAATGCTTTCGGTTCCTCTCGGTACTATTCAGAATATTAACAAAACTATTTCCCAAATAAATCCTCAATACTCCCATCCTATTAACACTCAATAGATTTTGATTACCTTAATGTTGTGACCCTATAGGTTCGGTAAATCATATACATGACCGAAACCCCTTGCGGTAAATTATGAACACGAATAATAATAATACAATATTATTGCCTCTAGGGCATACTTCCAACGGGGAGGAGCTCTAGGCCTCCGCATCGTTGTGGCGCCTGCGGTGTGGGTCACCGTTCCCACCGAGTCCCCCTTGGCCACCCCGACCTGCATCCGCCGGCGACATCTCCGCTCGCTTCCGGTGGAAAACTTTGCCACAAAACACTGCCGGATCTCGATTGATTTCTGTTGGAGATCGTAGCAGAAATTTAAAATTTTCTACGCATCACCAAGATCAATCTATGGAGTAATCTAGCAACGAGGGAGAGGGAGTGCATCTTCATACCCTTGAAGATCGCTAAGCGGAAGCGTTGCAAGAACGCGGTTGGTGGAGTCGTACACGCAGCGATTCAGATCGCGGTCGATTCCGATCTAAGCGCCGAACAACGGTGCCTCCGCGTTCAACACACATACAGCCCGGTGACGTCTCCCGCGCCTTGATCCAGCAAGGAGAGAGGGAGAGGTTGGGGAAGACTCCGTCCAGCAGCAGCACGACGGCGTGGTGGTGGTGGAGGAGCGCGGTACTCCTGCAGGGCTTCGCCAAGCACTACGAGAGACGAGGAGGGAGAGAGGTAGGGCTGCGCGTTGGGAGAGAGAGACTCGTGTGTTGAGCAGCCCCAAAACCTCCACTATATATAAGGGCAAGGGCAAGGGGAGGCGCCCTAGGGTTTCCCCTAGGGGGGGCGGCGGCCAGGGCAGATGGGATCTCCCCTTTGGGTGACTTAGCCCCCAAGCCAGGAGGTGGGAACCCTAGATGGGGCACCCCAAACCCCTTGGTCACGTGGGAATAGGTGAAGGGGGCGCACAGCCCCTTAGTGGGCTGTTTTTCCCCCTTCCCTTGGCCCATGAATCCCCCCAACACTTGCCGGGGCTCCCGAAACACCTTTCGGTCATGCTGGTCATCACCCGGTACCTCCGGAACACTTCTGGACTCCAAAACCCTTCGTCCAATATATGAATCTTCACCTCCGGACCATTCCGGGACTCCTCGTGACGTCCGAGATCTCATCCGGGACTCCGAACAGCATTCAGTAACCGCGTACATACTTTCCCTATGACCCTAGTGTCATCGAACCTTAAGTGTGTAGACCCTACGGGCTCGGGAATAATGCAGACATGACCAAGACATCTCTCTGGTCAATAACCAACAGCGGGATCTGGATACCCATGTTGGCTCCCACATGTTCCATGATGATCTCATCGGATGAACCATGATGTCAAGGATTCAGTCAATCCCGTATACAATTCCCTTTGTCTACCGATATAGTACTTGCCCGAGATTCGATCGTCGGTATCCCGATACCTTGTTCAATCTTGGTACCGGCAAGTCTCTTTACTCATTCCGTAACACATCATCCTGTGATCAACTCCTTGGTCACATTGTGCACATTATGATGATGTCCTACCGAGTGGGCCCAGAGATACCTCTCCGTTTACACGGAGTGACAAATCCCAGTCTCGATTCGTGCCAACCCGACAGACACTTTTGGAGATACCCGTAGTGCACCTTTATAGCCACCCAGTTATGTTGTGGCGTTTGGTACACCCAAAGCATTCCTACGGTATCCGCGGAGTTGCACAATCTCATGGTCTAAGGAAATGATACTTGACATTAGAAAAGCTTTAGCAGAAGAACTATATGATCTTGTGCTAGGCTTAGGATTGGGTCTTGTCCATCACATCATTCTCCTAATGATGTGATCCCATTATCAATGACATCCAATGTCCATGGTCAGGAAACCATGACCATCTATTGATCAACGAGCTAGTCAACTAGAGGCTTACTAGAGACATGTTGTGGTCTATGTATTCACACATGTATTATGGTATCCGGTTAATACAATTATAGCATGAACAATAGACAATTATCATGAACGCGAAATACAATATTTCCAGCGCAAATACAAGTACATCTGAATTAAACGGTGCGGCTGAACTTGTGCAATACATCTTACATACTACAAAATGAAATTCAAATAGAACATAATGCCCTACAATAATACAATACAAACTAATAATGCAAATACATATGAATGAAACGGTACAACGGGAATACATCTTACATACTACACGAAGTCATCATCATCATCCTCCGTTGATGCAGCCCTCTTGCCCTTCGACGATGCGGTCCTCTTGCCCTCCGTCGATGCAGAACTCTTGCCCTTGGTCGATGCAGAACTCTTGCCCTTCGAGGATGCAGAACTCTTGCCTTTGGACGATGCGGAACTCTTGCCCTTCGACGATGTAGAACCCGGAAGCGGCGGCATGAAGATATCATCGTCGTCCTCGCTCTCCCCAGTCCATAAAAACGGATGCTTTTCTGCAGTCCTTCTGAATGTTTCACTCTTCGGCTCCACCACCTTCTTCCACCTTTCATGCAACCTAAGAAGTTCTTTACGTACCTCCTCATAGGTCCTTTCAGGCCACCCAGACCTACGTAATTCGTGAGCCAACTCATTCATTATGGTGTCACTACCGGTGAGTTCGTCCCATGGAACTACCCTATTGTCCATCCTGAAATCGGTAGCTAGACTCAGCAGAGTGCTGCTCATCTTAGGGTGAAAACTACGATCGAATGGATAATGGGACATCTCGACTACACTACACTGGAATGCTTATCCACCTCCACTGGAAGGGGGTTTTATAGATACAGAGGAGAAAATGGCGGGAAAGAATAACTGTGGTATGGCAGGAAAATAAGGCGGGAAGGGGTTGGCGGGAAACGGGTGGCGGGAACATATGGCGGGAAAGGGTTGGCGGGAAACGGGTGGCGGGAACATATGGCGGGAAGGGGGTGGCGGGAAACGGGTGGCGAGAAAATACATTTCAGCCATGCAACTTCGGCCTACACGAGACCAAAAAGTACTTTTCGGCCTAGGCTTGACCAAAAAGTCTATTTCGGCCTACACTTGACCGAAAAGTGCCTTTTCGGCCAGGACCCCACCACTTCGGCCAAGAGATGGCCGAAAAGTCTACTTGGGCCTAACTGTGGCCGAAAAGTCCTATTTCGGCCAAGAGATGGCCGTCGGGCTACTACTTTTGATTTTTATGAATATCATGCTATAGTTTCCAAAAATGCTATAAAATATATCATATTTTTGAAAAAAAATCCATATATAGTAGCAAGCAGAAGAAATATATATACGAACAAGATATTTTAATTATGTATGCATGTTGCCTGGGAGAGGGAGGGAAGATGTTTGGAAGGCTCTTATTTATATTAGTGATTTAAAAGCGCCGAGGTTGGATGGACTCAATGCTTTTTTATAAGAGATTTTGGTCCATGTTAAGGAAATATTCGGTCGAGGAGGTTTTGCAAGCGGTTACGTGTATTATTCCTATTGTGATGATTCTGAAGGTTAACTCTCTAGAAAAGATAATCAATTTTTGTTGATTAGCTTGTGTAATGTGGTCTACAAGACTATTGCAAAAAATGGTGGCTACTTGTTTGAAGGACTTCCTCCCATAAATTATTAGTGTGACTCAAGATTATTTTCGCACCTGGAAGGTTTAAGAAACTTTTCATGGTTTATTCCATAAATGTCCATTGTGTGTTTGAAAAGTATTAATAGTGTATTTAGAAATTATTTGTAGCGTATTATTTAAAAAAACCATGTACTTTTGTATTTTTAAAAAATCATGTAATAAAAAAAGATTGGGCACATTTAAAAAAAGTGGTTGTGTAATTAAAAGGTGTTTGACACATTCTGAAAAATGCTCATGTCATTACAAAAATGATCACCTATTAAAAATATCAATGTAATTATAAATGTGTTTGACACATTTAAAGAAAGTTCATGTAAATAAAAAAGTGCTCAGTGCAGTTTAAACAAAATGTTCATGTAACTAAGAAAATTTTCATGTATTACAAATGTTCATGTAACTATTAAATGTGTACGACACATTATGAAAAAATATTCATGTAATAAAAAATTTGCTTGACGCATTTCTAATGGATGTTCATGTAATTAGAAAATTGTTCACGTATTAAAAATGTCCAATCGATCTAAAACAAGTGATCGAGCCATTTAAGTAAAAAATTCATGTAATTTCAAATGAGAAATTAAAAAATATTCCTTCATTGCTAGAATAATGTTTAAGTAGGTGCTTTTATGTGCATGTTTTCATGGTTTCAAGTTTCTTTTAGGGCAACTCTAACGGACCAACCTAAATGGATAGAAAAATTGTCCCTTTTTTGTCCATTTGCGTGGCTAAGCTGACACCGAAAGCCCGCTCGTGTCCGTCTACCCATAGGCGTGTGGGACGCATTTCAACTTAGTTTTCGGATTTCCATTTAAAATACATATATTAGCTGCCAAAAGTTTGTCAATTACATTAATTATACTAAAAAAGTTAAGTAAAAAATTGACTAAACCTTAGATCTACTTGTCCTCGTCATAGTTTTTGTCCACCAGGTTGAAGTAGACCGGAGCCAGCCATGGATATGGCCATGGTGCCTGCCACCGGCGCTGGCGTGGCAGGCGCCTCCACTGCTTTGGCATACCAGGGACCATGAACATCCACGCTCACACGTGGCCCACTAGCCTCGCCAATGGCAACGACTCTGGTTGCGACGACAGGGGGATTTTGCGAGTTGCAGGTCAGGCCACCGGGTGAGCTCGGCCAGCTGAGAGTCGTCGATGGCCTTCTTAAGGGCCTCGTCCTCCCCCTCCTCCTTCATCGCGGGCTATGGCGTTGGAGCGCGCATACGCAGGGGCGCTGGTGCACGAGCGACGAAGCACGACCGACGGCGCTAGCCGTGCTCGTCCATGAATCAAGTGTCCCAGTGTGTCGAATCCAACACGAACGTTGGGTCGCGGCGAAGCTCGTGGGCAGCTGAGCGCAATGGCGACAAATCTCCACCTCCTACGTGTGGGCAGAGGCCGGAACCACTGGCACTGGAACCCTATCCGGGTTCAGATGTTAGCCGTTTGGTTGGTGCACGTCTGGTCAAGGCACGGGGTTGCGTGCTCCCAGTAGTGTTGGCATCAGTGGACGGGCATGCACACATGGTCGAGCATCAACAACACAGCTCCCGGTGGCATCACAATGAAGGTTGTCGCGCGGCCCCTCCCCGTGGAGGAGCCGGTCTCGTGGTCGTGCGCTCCGGGCGTCCACTTCCGCGACATTGTGGTCGGCAATAATGTCTCGTGTTTGACTTGACCGTTGAGCAGCTGGGAAGCAAAGGGAGGGAGAACATACTGATCCTATGTGGCTGCTCACTCGCACCCTCTCCCCCCAAAGGGCGCGGCTATGCCTCGCTTGTAGCGAGCGCGAGGAGAGCATCACTCACAGCGCCCCCTGTACATGGGGTAGGCCGAATGAGACGTAGCCACCCCCTCCCCTCCCCACCACGCACAAAGGAGCACACACATGCACATTTTTTTGCCTCTACTTTCAGAAATACACATTTAAATTATTGTAGTAAATATTTTTAATTTAGTACTTTTACATAAAAAATATAACATACACTTTTTTTTGTTAAAAGTGTATTCCATAAGTTTTCATTGTGTGTTTGAAAAATGGTCATCATGTGTTTAAAAAGTATTAATCACATCTTTAGAAAAATAGTCAGGGGTAAAAAAAACTTATATCCTTTAAAAAAAGGTTCACATGCTTTTTACTTTAAATAATTTAATTCTAAAGAAGTTGTTTGAAGCATTTAAAAAAATATGCATGTGACCAGAGAAATGTCAATCTATTAAATATTCATTTAATTTAAAAAGGGTTTTACACATTTATTTTTTTAAAAGTGCAGCACTAAAAAACCATGAAATTAGTAAAACGGGTTTGATGCACTTTAAACAAATGTTCATGGAATTGGGAAAATTACAAGTATTGGAAAATGACCATGTGATATAAAACAAGTATTCTTGCCTTTTATAGGAAATGTTCATGTAACCCTAAACAGACAATTTTTAAAACATTCTTTAGAGTTAATTTCTCAAGGGAAATATAAGAAGAAGGAAAAACAAATGGAAAGTGTTTAAAATATAAAAAACAGTTTTTATTTAAGTAGAAAGGAAAGAGAAAGGTTCTCAAAAAAAAAGGAAAGAGAAGACAAGAACAAAAAGAAAGAAGAGAAAACAGAGAAAAGGTAAAACTAGACCAAAAATGAAGCTACCACACAAACTCCAGATAAAAAAATAAGAAGGGAAATCGCTGGAATGCACACAAACTAGAAAATATGAAAAAACTAGGAACAAGACTGCTAAGAACTGTTTCAGTCTGGGGCTACTGGGCTGACCCGTGCTAGAACGGTTTTAGTTGACCAATAACTATGCTTCACACTTGGCGAGATATAGCAGGTACACCTCGATTACCCTGGTGTCCAAGAGGACTATGGTAGGAGCATGTCATGTTAGGGGACCATTTGATCGAGGAGGTTTTGCAAGTGGTCACATGTATTATTCCTACAGGATGGAATGACACTGCTATTGTAACTTCTGAAGGTTAACTCTCCGGAAAAGATAACCAATTTAGGCCTATTAGCTTGTGTAATAATATGGTCTACAAGATATTGCAAAAAAAAATGTGGCTACTCGTTTTAAGGTCTTTCTCCCAAAAAATTATTAGTAGCGTACTTCAAAAAACTCGCGTACTTTTATAAGATATTCCCATATTTACTTTTTTCTTCTAAAAAAAGTCATGTAATTAAAAAAATTGACAATTTTTGAGAAGTGATTATGTCATTTAAAAGGTGTTCGACGCATTTTGAAAAATGATCATGTCATTATAAAAATGATCACCTGTTAGAAATATCCATGTAATTATAAATGTGTTTAACACATTTGAAAACCCCCTCATGCAATTAAAAAATGTTCAATGCAATTTTAACAAAATGGTTCATATAATTAGGAAAATATTTCATGTATAAAAATGTTCATGTAAATAGAAAAAAATGTTCAACACATTATTAAACAATTTTCATGTAATACAAAAGTTGCTCGACACATTTCTAACAGATCTTCATGCAATTAGAAAAATGTACGCGTATTAAAAATGTTCAATTGGTATAAAATAAGTGTTCAAGCCATGTAAAGAAAATGTTCATGTAATTTTTAAAAAATGTTTGTCCATTGTTATACTAATGTTTAAATTGGTGCTTTTATTTGTATATATTCAGTTTTTTTAAGTTAGGGCAACTCCAATGAGCCGATCCAAACAGACATAAAAAATTGTCCCTTCTTGCCTATCTGGGTGGCCCGCCGGACACCGAAAGTCTGCCCGTGTCTGCTTACCCATTGGTGCATACAATGCACGGGACACGTTTCAACTTTTTTCCCGGATTTCCATTTAAAATATTATTGTTAAACGCTAAAAGTACGTCGATTACACTAATTAAACTAAAGAAACATAAGTAAAAAAACTAAACCATAGATCTACTCGTCCTCGTCATGATCCTCGTCCACTAGGTCAATGTAGACCGGAGCCGGCCATGGATATGGCCACGGGGTCGGTCCTACCACCGACGCACGCGTTGGCATGCCAGGCACCTCCTGCAGCTCCGGCATACGAGGGACCATGAACATCCACGACCACACATGGGCCAACAA
>NC_041388.1:406736377-406737859 GCF_002162155.2 Triticum dicoccoides | reverse complement strand
ATGGCGCTAGAGCGCGCATGCGCGGGGGGTGCTGGCGCACGAGCGGCGAAGCATGACCGATAATGCTGGTCGTGCTCGTCCATGAACCAAGTGTCCCAATGTGTCGAGTCCAACGGGAACACCGGGTCGCGACAAAGGTCGCCGGACAGCTGAGCGCGATGGCGGCAGATCTCTTTGTCCCACATGTGGCCGAAGGCCGGAACGACCGGCACGGGAACCCTATCTGGGTTCGATGCCAGTCGCTCGACAGGTGCACGTCCGGCCAGGGCACGGGGATGGCGTGCTCCCAGTAGTGCTGGCACCGGTGGACAGGAACGTACACGTGGTCGCATGCCAGCAACATAGCCCCCAATGATGTCAGAGTGAAGGTTGCCGCGCGATGCCGCCCCGAGGAGGAGCCGGCTTCGTGGTTGTGCGCTTTGGTGTCCACTTCCACGATATGTTGGGCGACAACAATGGCTAAGGTTTGACTTGACTATCGGGCGGCTGGGGCAGAGGAAGGGAGAAGAGAATGATCATATGCGGCCACTCACTCACACCACCCCTCCCCTTGGAGAGTGCAGCTATGTCTCGCTTGTAGCGAGTGTGAGGGCAGCATCATTCACAACACCCTTGTGTATAGGGTAGCCCGAATGCACGAGGTAGCTACCCCTTCCCAGTCACACACAAAGGAGCACACACATGCACACTTTTTCCTTTTTTTTCTTTTCATGTTTTCTCTTTTTTGCCTCTACTTTTAGAAATACACATTTAAATTATTGGAGTAAATATTTTTAATTTCCTAATTATACATAAAAATATTAAACATGCATTCAACTTTTTTTAAAGCGTATTCCATAAGTGTTCATTGTGTGTTTGAAAAATTGTTCATCATGTGTTTTAAAAGTATTAAGCACACATTTAGAAAATAGTCAGGGCGTAATTAAAAATGTTTATGTCCTTGTTTAAAATGTCCACAAGCTTTTTTTTCTTCTAAATAATTTTATTATTAAGAAGATGTTTGATGAATTTAGAAAAATATTCATGTAACTAGAGAAATGTTAATCATTTAAATATTCATTTATTAAAAAAAATGTTTGACACATTGAAAAAACTAAACCATGTAATTTAAAAAGGGTTTGGTGCACTTTAAACAAATGTTAAAGTAATTTGAAAAATTTCAAGTATTGAAAATGATCATGTGATTTAAAACAAGTGTTCAAGCCTTTTATAGGAAAAGTTCATGTAACCTTAAATGCGCAATTTTTAAAATATCATTTATAGTTAATTTTGTAAGAGAAACATAAGAAGAAGGAAAAACAAGTGGAAAGTGTTTAACATGTAAAAAAACATTTTTTACTTAAGTAAAAGTAAAGAGAAAGCATGAAAACAAAATGAAAGAAAAGAAAGAAAAAAGTAAGAATAAGAAAACAAAGAAAAACATGTAACTAGACAAAAATCGGAGGTACCACACAAACTCCAGATAGAAAAACAAAAATTGAA
>NC_041388.1:406728813-406736090 GCF_002162155.2 Triticum dicoccoides | reverse complement strand
GCTAGGAACCGTTTCAGTCTGGGAATACTGGGCTGACCCGTACTAGAACCGTTATAGCTGAGCTACAACTATGCCTCGCAGAAGGCGAGATATAGGATGGACACCTCGATGACTCTGGTCAATGTAGTCCAAGAGGACTATGGTAGGAGCCCGTCATGTTAGGGGGCCATTTGATCGAGGAGGTTTTGCAAGTGGTCACATGTACTAACACTGCTATTGTACTGATTCTGAATGTTAACTCCCCCGAAAAGATAACCAATTTAGGCCCATTAACTTGTGTAATGTGCTATACAAGATTATTGCAAAAAAATGTGGCTACTCGTTTGAAGGTCTTTCTCCCAGAAATTATTAGTCTGACTCAAGTGTGTTTTCGCACCAGGAAGATTTAAGAAACTGTTCGTGGTTTATTCCATAAATGTCCACTGTGTGTTTGAAAAGTATTAATAGTGTATCTAGAAAATATTAATAGCATATTAAAAAAACTCGTGTACTTTTATAAAGGTTCCCATATTTACCTTTGTCTTTTACAATATGTTAATGTAATTACAAAATTGATACGTTTTCTTAAAAAGTGTTTATAAAATTCAAAAGGTGTTCGCCATATTTTTAAAAATGATCATTTTTTACGAGGTGAAGGGGATTTTGGGATTTTATCATTGCTCAAGGTGGTACGAAGTGTGCCCTACATAACATAGGGATATTCACTGGGCAGACCACGGCCATACGGCCGTGCGTGCCTCAGAACGACCATAAGCAACTAGATAATGGCTAAGAGCATCTCTAACGGACTTCTTAAAAACGCGAAAACTATAAAAATCCGACGATTATACGGGTTTTGCCCATTTTTTTGGGTTAGACTAGAGTCCGTATAGTTGCCCAGCCCATACATGTTTTTCAGTAGCCCGGACCCTCCCCCGCTGCGCAACATAACTACGGGTTCGCGGTGAGTATACGGGGCCAAACCCTATCCCCGCGCTGCCACAGTCCCCCCCTCTCCCCACTCGATTTCTCGCCGCCGGTGACTCCAATCCGTCGCCGCACTCCACCATGTGGCGCGGGATGTGGAGCTAGGGCCGCCGCGCCGGCGGTCGCGACGACCCCGAGCTGCAGTGGTGCGTCCAAGTTGACGACGCGAGGAAGCGAGCCGCCCGGAAGTACATGAACCGCGGCCTAGAGCCGCCGCCGCCCCTCCTCCACCGCAAGACGGAGGAGTACGACCGCAGGCAGGCACGACTGTCCTCTGGCGCTGGCAGCTCCGCCGGGTGGTCGTCATCGGGCCGGAGGATTTCCTCCCCTCGGCGGAGGTTGATGTCTTTGAGGCCGCCGTCGTCGCGCGCAGTGCACGGGAGGAGGAGGAGGAGGAGGCCGAGCAGCACCGTCGACAAGAAGCCGACCTTGACGTAGTCCACCTCGAGCAGGGGCTCACGAAGGCATAGGAGTTCGACGACAACTTGGAGGCATGGTGCCGTGAAGCCAAGGTACAAGACGACATCTACATCGACCTCGTCTCCTCCTCCGACTGAGCTCCTCGGCCGCCATGCGTTGCCGCCACACCCGCAGGGCTCCGATGAGCCCCATTTTGGCCAGTTTAGGGTTAGGGTAGGCCCACGTGCAATATGTAATCGATGAACTATATGTATGTACGAATGATTATCTCTATTATATGTATGTATGAATGATCATCTTTAGTGGCTTTTGTCCATTCCTCATGCAAAACATTTTCAAAACTTTACAGTTTCATATAAGGTTATTGTTCGGCCGCAGCCAAACTCGCCCCTTATAAGAGCATCTCTAGGAGACCCCTTAAAATTGCGACCCGCATAAGTGTTTTACGGGTCGAGGAAAATGCATTATAAGGGCCGATTTTAGCTGCGGCCGAACAAAACCCGTATAATCAACCCG
This sequence comes from Triticum dicoccoides, assembly GCF_002162155.2. NCBI lineage: Eukaryota > Viridiplantae > Streptophyta > Magnoliopsida > Poales > Poaceae > Triticum > Triticum dicoccoides. The sequence continues at coordinate 406,734,188 of NC_041388.1, read as the reverse complement.
TAAAAAAGAATATTTTTTAAATATACTATCTTCTTCCTCACGCCTTTCCCATCTCGATCTTCATCCCCTCGACATGTGCGCGTCCTGTCTCCACAACCGTCTCCCCGTACTGACTGCAGCAGCAGCAGCCGCCGCCGCCGCTGTCAAGGCGTTCGCGACTGACACTCACATGAAGCTAGCTAGCTAGCTAGCAATTCGAGCGGACGGAGAGCTAACTAGCTAGCTGAATCGAGCGGACGGAGAGCTTTCATCTAGCTAGCTAGCTAGCAATTCGAGCGGACGGCCGGCTAGCTAGCTAGTTTTATGTGACGATGACGGCCGGCGGCCTGAGGGCGGGCGATGGTTGAGGCGGGCGGCCGGCGGGCGTGGTGGTCGGGATGAGCGCGGCAGTCGGGGACAGGCGGACGGGGGTGATTCTTGAAGGTTTTGATGGTAGTTGGATTTCCGCCAACGGTCTCTCATGATTTTTGAAGGTTCCGATGGTAGTTGGATTTTCGCCAACGGTCTCTTGCGTATACATACACTTCTTCGGTACAACCCCTCCTGACACATCAACGGTCCAGATTAAAAAATACCCTTTTGTGAGAATAAGTGAGTAGGGGTAGGATGGGAAATTTAGGTGGGGGAGGCGTACCACGGTGTAGCGAGGCGCGTGTCCGTACGGCCCGCTGTACGCCCGTACGTGGGCGGTGTACGCCGCGTGAGGAGGAGGGCGGGCCCACACATACTAAACCCTAATCCATTAATTCGGCGTGGATTAGGCGAATCCATTAACGCCGACGCAGTGAGACGTCCCGTCGCCGGCATCGGTCCGCGGGCGGCACCGATTCACATGCCACCGCCTGCCGCGCGCCTGCGCACGCCACCGCTTGATCGCCCGCGCACGCCGCCCCCTCGCGTACCAGGCATTAATCGCCGATGCCGATTCACACGCCGCCGCCTGCCATTCTGCGCCCCTTGACCGCCCGCTCAGCTGCCCCCCCAGCATTGATTGCCGGCACCCCACCCACCCACCACTACGCCCTATAAAGAGCGCCTCGTGCCCTCCGTCGGCTCGCACACCACCCTCGCCTCGCCTCGCCTTCTCCCCCTGTCGCTGGCGTCGCCCTCTTGTGCCCTTCCCCCCTCGCGCGATGTACCTTTTCCTCTCGCCGGCGATGGCACGCCCCAACTTGACGCATGAGGAGGCGGAGGAGCTCGCCCACTTCGTCATCCCCGCGGCACCCGACGTGCGCCTGCCGACGAGGTGGCGCCTAAGCGTCGACGACGTTCCTGTGGCGCCGGTGCCCGAGGTCGGCACCCACCTCTTCGCCCGCGCCGTCGGCCTGTACAGGGCTCGCCTGTCGCCGGAGGAGCTCACCGACCCCCAGTACGCCCCCAACAACCCCGGCTGGGCGGACCGCCTCGCAAATGATCACCTGCGCCGCCTCCACGCCTACACCGGCCCGCGCCCGCCCACGAAGCACAACCACGCGCGGCGGCATCAGCTCTGGGATGGGCGCACCTTCGAGGAGGTGGTCGCGTCGTACCGCGCGCAGGCGGTCGCCGGCGCCGTGCCAACTCCACCGGGGTACGGCTTTGAACTGTACCACCGCGGCAAGGCGCGCTCGACCCGTGCCCGCGTCGACTTCGGCGCCATGCACCCGCTCGCGCCCCGCGGAGGCCCAGGCGGTGACCGCGGCGCTGTCCGCCTCGGCCCCGGCGATCGCCATACGGCGGGCAGGAACGACGCCGGGTCTAGCCGTACCGCGGGCAGGGACGGCGCCGGGTCCAGCCGCGCCCCTCCGCCCGAGCCATAGCAGCAGCCAGAGCTGGCATTGGTGGCGGAGTACAGGCGGCTGGCGGCGGAGGCCGGCGACCCGGACGACATGCCGGGCTACCTGACGGCGCTCCGGGAGTCGGAGAACATGCCGCAGCCACCGCCGCTCGTTCTGGAGTACATTCAGGTCGCCCCGGGGCCGTCCACCCAGAGGACCCGGAGGACTTTCCCGGGTATCACGCCGCGCTCGAGGACTCGATGGCTGCGCCGGCCGTGCCCGTGGTGCCCCTCGACGACAGCAGCAGCAGCGACGACAGCGACAACGGCGACGGGTTTATGACGAGGCAGACTTCGGCAGCGTGGAGGACGAGTAGTTTAGGGTTACTTTCAAAATGTCATTTAGTAATGTTTAATTTTTTTTGTAATGTTCTTTAGTTAAGTTTTATTTCTAGTACTATGTAAAATATCTATGAAAACTATAATGAAATATCGAGTGTTTGAATGGATGGTTTTTAAATGTTGTTGAAGAATCAAGTGTTTGAATTGATACTGTTATTTTTAGTTTTGAAAAGAGTTGTATTGTAAAAATAAAAAATTAGAAAAGAATTAAACTTGAATTGAAAAAACCCTATGAAAACTAGAAAAGTAAATATAAAACCAAATAATAAAAAGTTGACATAATATTCGCAAAACAAGTTGGAAGATTTTTTTTAAAGAAAAATTCTATTGTAAAAAGTAAAAAAATCAGAAAAGAATTAAACTTGAATTGAAAAAAATCTATGAAAACTAGAAAAGTAAATATAAAACCAAACAATAAAAAATTGACATAATATTCGCAAAACAAGCTAGAAGAGTTTTTTTAAAGAAAATTTGTATTGTAAAAAATAAAAAACAAGTTAGAAGATTTTTTTATTAAAAAAAGAACGCCGCCCCGGAGCCGAGCGAGGCTTAGTAAGTCGCTCCCGATCAAGCCAATCGGCGAAAGGGAACGCTTTTCGGCCTCACAAGGCCCACCGGCCCAACCAGGCGGCGTAGAGAGAAAGTAGGCGGTCTATTTCTTCGGATCACGTCGGTGTAGGGCGGGGCGCGCTATTTAAGCTGGTGCGGGCGAGCTCCGGCAGGCGAGGTGGGACTAAAGGTAGAGCTCGCCTGTCACGGCGCTGCGCGTGGACCGCCTAGGTGGGCCGATTTCTGTGGGCCGCTGTAAGGCGTGTGTGCGAGCGGCCTCTCGCGGTGCTGCGCGTTGATTGGCAAGGTGGGCCGATTTCAGTAGGCCTAGTGGGCCGCTGGAAGGCGTGCCTGCGAGCGGTCGAGGGCGCAGGGGCGGGGGTTGGTACGATGGATGGTTTCGTTTAGTCCCACCTCGCCCGCCGAAGGACGCCCAGACCGACTTATATAGGCGGATTCATACACCCTAGCAGATAAGAAAGATAGTAATAATGTGATTTGACTTTCCACTGCCCGGGCAGCTCTGCTGCAGCTGCCCGGACAGTGTTACACTGTCCGGGCAGCTGCGGTAGTGCTGCTAGTGCATTGTAAACTTAGATCATATCATTATTATGTATCTTATTTTTGATAGTTTAGCACTTTACGCAAAGTTTGTTTTATTAATACATAAAGTTTTATAATATTTTTGTCCGCTCAGCGTTTTACTTGTTTCAAATTCATAATGGCAAAAAGCCACGAAACTTGTCATGCATCATATTCATTTAAAGAATGTCGAAAAATACCTCATTTTCGGACAGGGCCTTTTCTCCTACCAGAACGGTCTACGGGGAAGTAGGTCAATTTGGTGACATCTTCAGAATGGCCTGAAATTTTGCATGTGAGTTCGTATGCCCACTCCCACACAAAATCCAAAAATTTAAGATATTTCGATACAGCACGTCGCGTCATGTCCGGTCAGCATTTAAAGTGTTTCGACCGAAAAAATTATAGAAAATTCATAAAATTGCAAAAAGCCATGAAACTTGTCATGCATCCTATTCATGATGGTACAAGACTATGGAAAAAATTGGTTTTATTTGGAGGATGTCAAAAAATTGACCTCATTTTCGGACAGGGCCTTTTCTCCTACCCGAATGGTCTACGGAGAAGGAGGTCAATTTTTTGACATCTTCAGAATGGCCTGAAATTTTGCATGTGAGTTAGTATGCCTACTCCCACATAGAATCCAAAAATTTAAGGTATTTCGATACGAAGAGCACGTTGCGTCACGTCCGGTCAACATTTAAAGTGTTTCGACCAAAAAAATATAGAAAATTCATAAAATTGCAAAAAGCTATGAAACTTGTCATGCATCCTATTCATGATGGTACAAGACTATGGAAAAAAATTGGGTTCATTTGGAGGATGTCAAAAAATTGACCTCGTTTTCGGACAGGGCCTTTTCTCCTACCCGAACGGTTTACAAAGAAGGAGATCAATTTTTTGACATCTTTAGAATGGCCTCAAATTTTGCATGTGAGTCAGTATGCCCACTCCCACACAGAATCCAAAAATTTAAGGTATTTCGATACGAAGAGCACGTTGCGTCACGTCCGGTCAGCATTTAAAGTGTTTGGACCGAAAAATTATAGAAAATTCATAAAATTGCAAAAGGCCACGAAACTTGTCATGCATCCTATTTATGATGGTACAAGACTATGGAAAAAAAATTGGGTTCATTTGGAGGATGTCGAAAAATATCTCGTTTTCGGACAGGGCCTTTTCTCCTATCCGAACGGTCTACGGAGAAAGAGGTCAATTTTTTAACATCTTCAGAATGGCCTGAAATTTTGCATGCGAGTTAGTATGCCCACTCCCACACAGAATAGCACACCCACATAGAATAACCATATGCAATTTGAAGGATGTAACAAAATTCTCCGTCGGGATGTACAAAAAAAAATCTTTAAGCGCGGATAGTCATACCTTACAACACTTATACAGGTCATGCTATATCAGTCCACAATAATTGTGAAGTGACATAGCAGAACGCACATAAGCATAATGAGGTATGGCCACCACGATTAAAGGTTTGATGTTGTAGACGGATGAACATATTTAAACACGTTATTAGCCGTGAGAACTAGCAACGTGGGACTAAAAACACAACACTGCGGGCGGTTGGCGCCACTAGAGGCGCACACACGGCCGGCCGCCACCTCTTCACCCATGCGTGCCGTGGGTCGCCTGCCTAGCCCAGCAGTTTGCACCGCGCGCGCCGGCTGTTAAAAAAATCATTGCATATTTTGTATTTTTCATGCACTAATTTATATTTTGTATTCAACATGGCCGAAACGCACCCAACTTTTGCATGCGCGTGTGAGTGACTCCCACGGTCTCGCACGTCAGATTACGATGGAATCGGAGTACGAACGGAAGTTGCGTCACGTCGGGAGACGTTTTCTGGATATTTTCACGGAGAAAATCGTAGTAAATGCATCGAGTGTCGAAATGCATCCAAATTTTGCATGCGTGCTTGTGTGCCATACTGTAGCGTGTGAAAAAAATCTCGACGTTTCATGGCTTTGCGAAAAGGAACACTTACTGAATGCATGTCACACACCAAAACGACACCCCAGATTTGTACTGTGAGTATGTGCCAACATGGACGAAACGCACCCAACTTTTG
>NC_041388.1:406692566-406728511 GCF_002162155.2 Triticum dicoccoides | reverse complement strand
TTCCACGGAGAAAATCGTAGTAAATGCATCGAGTGTCGAAACGCACCCAAATTTTACAGGCGTGCTTGTGTGCCATACTATAGCGTGTGAAAAAAATCCTGATGTTTCATGGCTTTGCGAAAGGGAACACCTACTGAATGCATGTCACATCCCAAACCAACACCTCAGGTTTGTACTGTGAGTATGTGCCAACATGGACGAAACGCACCCAACTTTTGCGTGCGCGTGTCACTGACCCCCACGGTCTTCCACACCAGATTACGATGGAATCGGAATATGAACGGAAGTTGCGTCACGTCGGGAGACCTTTTCTGGATATTTCCTCGGAGAAAAACGTAGAAAATGCATCGACTGTCGAAACACATCCCAATTTTGCACGCGTGCTTCCGTGCCATCATATTGCGTGTCAAAAAACATGGCGGCGTTTCATGGAAAAGTAAAAAAAACTAAAAACAAAAATATAAAAAGTCCCATATTGCGGACGGACTCACTTACGAAGATTTATGTGAATTATTGCTGTGACACTCCATGATTATGGTGTGCAAGAGCATAATTTACGTTAACCTCTTTAAGTGATACTGCCACACTAGAGGACTTGACATTGTAAGCAGACTACGGTATTTAAACAGGTGAATTAGCATGACGAGAAGCAATGTGGGACTAAAAATTAGCATGTTCGGCGGTGGCCGGCGTCGCTATAGGTTGGGCGCTATAGGTTCGGCGGTATCGGGCCTGGGCCTAGTCGGCGAACGAATTATTTTTTCCTTTTCCATCGCCGTATACCGCCACGCATGGCGGAACCCTATCCACACCACTCGCCCCCGTACGCCGCCCCGTGCCCCCAGTCGCCCTACCACGATCGCCCTCAGGCGCGCAACGACCTCGCCGCACGTGCTGCGCTGTCCATTGCTGTCCACAGTCAACGGCGCTCGTTGGCACAGACTGCCCCACGCCCGCAGGCGCAGATCGCCGACGCTGGGCTGCCTGCTTTCGGCTCCGCCACAGCCGTTGTTCGGCGGATGTCGCCCGGATTAAGGTCACGTTTCCCGCCTCGAACAATTTCTGTCGATGCTATTGCGTAATCATATGTATTAATAGGAAAATATTAACATGCAGTATGGACATCGATGGTGTGATTCCATGTTCCATAGAGAAGTGGATAAGTCTCGTTGAAAAATTTACCACCGCTCAGCGATTTAGGTTCTACGAAACAGGCTTGGAAGAGATGTTGATCATTCCGTGTAACATCCCAAATTTTCAATTTAGAATGTTATACATTAGATCATCTATGCATATCATATTTTATTTTGCATTTTGGTTGATCCTAGAAATTTCTACGCAACTCAAGGACCCACAGAGAGAGTTGGGAAATTCTTTATTTTCATATTTGAGTTTTCTTAAATTTTGAGAATAGGATCATTTGATTTAAATTATTTTATCATCAATTATTTCTATTACAAAAATATGAGAGAGGGAATAAAATGACTTTCCCAAAATAAAGAAATATTAAGGATTTAATAAAAAAATCAAATAAGATTTTTATTTTGGAGTGTTTCGTTATTTTATTTGAATTTAGGAAAAAATGTGCGTTTTTCAAAGTTGCATTTGGGCCCCAAATAAATGTTCACCTTGTGCGGCTTGATTTTAGAAGTCCGGAAAAATTTATTTCGGGATTTTTGGAGTCCGTTTAGTATTTCTTTTTATTTCTCTTCTGCGCGTAATTAAAAAAAAGAACCGACCTAGGGGCCGTGTCCAACCCGGACTCCCGGCCCGCTAGGCTTTATAAGCCGGGGGGGAGGCCCAGCTGAGCCAAACCCTAGCCCCAGCCCCGCCCGAGCCGCCGCCGCCGCCCGCGCGCGCCGCCGCCGCCGCCGCCCGCCGCCGTCGCCCGCCGCGCCGTCGCTGGAGATGGACGCCGCTGCCGCCGACCCGCCGCCCGAGGTTCGCCTCGCCTCGAAATCCGCGACGCTGTTTTTTTATTTTTTTTCAAAAAAACCGTTCGGTTTTTCCGTCGGTTTTTTAAGTTTCGGTTTTTTTAATAGATCGGTTTTTCTGATTTATTTAAATAGCGAGCATTCGTCCGTTCGTTCGTTCTAGCGAACGTTCGTCGTTTTTCTTTTTCTCGGATTAAATTCGCGATTTTTCTGATCGCGATTCCTGATCCGATTTTCGTTTTAGTATAACTTTTCGCTCGTTTATCGGAATAAGGCGATTCAAGCGCCTGCAGTTTCGTCTCGAAACCCTCTATCCGTTTAAACAACTTAAACATGTTTTTGCTACTGTAAAATTTGACTTAGATCCAGATTAGTAGAACGAAGTTGTTTTCTTTCGCCGTTTGATTTTCGTTGCTTTGTTCGATTTGATTCTTTTTACCAACCGGAGTTCTTAAGTTGAACCTTCTGGTTAGATCTCTTATTTGAGTTTTACCCGTGCATTAGATGAGTACTTATTGTATGCTTGTTTGTTTGTCTGCGATAGAATACCCGGAGTGCGCCGCTTGTTACTTCGAATCTCTAGGTTTCGCGGATCATCAGCAACGCAAGTAACACTTTGATCATACCTTTTCTACTACCCAGTTTTATTGCATTAGATCAATCCTCACACATTGCATGATTAGGATCTAATTAAATTGTGGGATGAGAAGTAGTTGAGGTAGTACCTATTACCTGTTTTATTATCAAACCTTTGGGAGTTACTTCTACGTTTGCCATTATGCTATGCTATGCTAGTAGACGTGAATTGGGTGAGTGATATTCATGACAGATGTGAGTTTGTTTATTAATGGTTTATCTAAGTTGGCAACTTAAACACACATCTGGGTGGATTGAGATACGTGGGTATTCCAGGATTGCCTGTTTCTTTTGGACCGCCACCGAGGCTCAAAGGGATCATGGGATTATTCATACTAGAAACTTCCGTGTGCAGCCACAAGCCATTATGGGCTCTGGTATAGTTGAATAAGTCGTGCGAACTCTTACAGGGTAGACTAGCAGATGTAGGGGAAAGTAGGTGTAACGGTCTATCCATCATAAGGTGCTAGCGCTTCTGAAAGACTGTGTCTCGGTCATCCGTCTTCTCAAACACCATGAAGTGCGAGAAACCAAACGGAGGCGATCGAGTCTTGTGGGGAAAAGTGCGCAAACCTCTGCAGAGTGTAATAAACTAATCATGATTAGCCCTGTCCCCAGTTATGGACATCTTGAGTATCTAGTACCTGGATTATCATATGAATCTCAACATGTTACTCTAAATTAATTTTGTTGGGTTTTGTTTAATGATGATGCTTAATTGGGATTGAGAATGTTGTCAACCATTCTCAATGTCTAACAACTACCATGATAGTTAAATAAATTTATTCCTTTGTAGTAGGGAAAAATTGTCTTTACGCAAAACTGTAACCATAGAGCTTTTCACCAGCCAAATATGCATGTAGTATAGTTGTTTCATTCCATTACTCTCTATGTGTTACCTTGCCAGCATATTCCATGTGCTGACCCATTTCGGGCTGCAATGTTAATGTTGCAGACTTTTCAGACAACGATTAAGGAATGTTTTAGGTCATGGTTCTATACTCAGTGATGCCGTTGGAGTTGATGGACTCACTTATCTTCCAAGCCTTCCGCTGTTATCGTTATTAGATGGCCTTAAGCCATATTTATTATAATAAGTTCTCTTTTGAGACACCCGATGTAATAAGTGTGTGATTGCAACTCTGTTATAAATCCTCCGAGTACTGTGTGGTGTTAGCATTACTGATCCAGGGATGACACCGGAGCATAGAGATTAGACTGTTTGAGGTCTGATCGCTCCAGAGATGGTATCAGAGCACACGCTGACTATAGGACACGACCACTAAGCGAAAAGACCTAGATCACTATCCACTCTCTTCTCATCTAACCTCTCATCTTTTCTACTCTTTTAGGATGGCGGATGCAAGGAACAAGTTCACGCAACCGGATGAAGATACACCCTTTGGACGTCACTTGAAGGAAGTCACTAGATACCTGAACATAGGAGTACCAAGCTTCACCGAAACCTACAATGCCACTTTACCTGAAGAAGAGCGCTGGATGATTCAAGTTCAAGTTCCAGGAAGGACGTTCATGCCAGTCACCGAGCCCATAGAGTTTTCTTTCGATGCACCAACTTGGAGTCTAGGAAAGAACATGGCAGCTCACATCGCCATGGGACGCATTGGAGAAGTCTACCGCAATGATCTCAAGGATACTATCTACCAGATTTGTGGGCGCCGAGATGAGCACTGGGAGATGATTAGCACCAGAAGGGATAGATCCATTGCAGCTTTTATCCAGGAATTAAACCAGCACATTCGACGACAGGAGAATCAGATGTGCGCCGACATGATAGATCTGAAGAAGGCAAGGACAAGAATCAAGGAACTGGAGGAAGAACTCAAGGCTACACATGAAGATTATGAAGAGGAAATTGAAGTATTGGTGGATAAGAATGCCGACCTAACTATGAAGCTAGCAATATTTATGGAGACCCTACACTAGTAGATGAAGACGAAGAACCCAAGGAGATTAGCCCGGAAGACTACATCATCATCGACGACACAGACTCGGACCCAGACGAAAGCGATGATGACTATGTTGATGAAGCTGGAGCAGATATCATGGAGTCTGCAACCGAAGAATATTTCTAGTAGACCACCTCATCAGTAGTAGTAGTCCACCATGTAAATATAGTAGTCCGAGCACTTTTGCGATAGTTAGATCGATTGTATGCCCTTGTTTGATTGAATGAAGTGAATTGTTTGCTTTTGCCTCATGTGCATATGGGTAGTGTTTTCTCTTTAGACCCCCTCTATTCATACATCTCATCTTTTCTAAACCCTCAGATGCCTCCGAGACGTGACCCCAGATTTACCTTTCCACCGGAGCTCACCCAGTTGATCCAGCAGCAGAACACATTGATGCAGTTGCTAGTCCAGAATCAGAACCAGGGGGACAACAACAACAACCCACCACCACCACCACCTGTTGATCACTTAGCCCGATTTCTTAGGCTGAATCCGCCGGTGTTTTCCAGTAGCACCGAGCCGATAGTAGCAGATGATTGGCTCCGCAAGACAGCTAGAGAGTTGACCACAACAGGATGTACGGATGCAGAGAAGGTGAAGTTTGCTGCACATCAGCTTGAAGGACCCGCAACATCATGGTGGGAGAATTTCACAACCACTTTCCCTGTTGACACTGTCACATGGGACCAGTTTCAGCAGGCCTTTCGTACTGCCCATGTTTCAGCAGGAGCTATGGCCATGAAGAAGCGTGAGTTTCGCAACTTGCGCCAGGGAGGACGGACAGTTGGCCAGTATGTGGAGGACTTTAGTAAGTTAGCACGTTATGCCCAGATGACGTTGCTACGGATGCAGCTAAGTAGGAGAAGTTCTAGAAGGACTGAATGATGAGTTGAGCATGCAGTTGATGGTAGCAACCTTCAACAACTACCAGGAGTTGGTAGATCGTGCTCTTATGATTGAAGGCAAGCAGCAACAAATTGAGAACCGCAAGAGGAAGTATGAACAAGGGAAGTACAATTCAGGAGCTCAGTAGAAGCCACGTTTTACCCCTAGATCGGGAGGGCATTTTCAGCATACCCATGGAGGAGGTAGCTCGCACAATCACAATGGCACCAAGAATGGTAATGGCAATGGAGGAAGCAACGGCCATAATCGCACCAACCCATCAACCCCAGCCAAGAAGGACCTGAGCCAAGTCACTTGCTTTAAGTGTCAGAAGACCGGACATTATGCCAATGAATGTCCTGAGGCCAAAATGGCAATGGAAGTTCTGGGAAGAAGCCGAACCCTTTCAACAGGGGACAGGTGAACCACGTTAACGTGGAGGAGGTTGAAGAGCAGCCGGATGCCGTAATCGGTAAGTTTTTGGTTAAGTCATTTACTGCACTCGTTCTTTCGATACTGGTGCATCGCATTCATATATATCAAGGGGATTTGTGGATAAGTATAACCTGCCCAGTAAGGTTCTTAGAACACCTATGCTAGTAAGCTCACCAGGAGCGGAGTATATGGCCAGTCAAGGATGTTTTCAAGTGCCATTGAGTATAGGTAGGCATGTGTTTCCCTCGGATTTGATCATTTTGGAATCACAAGGATTGGATGTAATTCTGGGTATGGATTGGCTGTTGATGTACGGAGAAAACATCGATTGCGCCAGTAAGACAATTTTGCTTACCACCTCAGAAGGGAGAAGGATCAAGCATGTACCCGGCATGTGCCCAAGAGGACTCTAGTAAATTGTTTAACAGGAGTAGTGCAGGAGGAAGTACCAGTGGTAAGGGATTTCCCTGAAGTATTTCCAGAAGAGTTGCCAGGCATGCCACCGGATAGAGATATTGAGTTTTTGATTGAACTATTGCCAGGCACCGGGCCAATATCGAAGAGACCATATAGGATGCCAGCAAAGGATTTGGTGGAAATTAAGAAGCAGATTAAGGAGTTATTGGATAAAGGATATATTCGCCCAAGTTCTTCGCCTTGGGGATCGCCAGTACTTCTAGTAGAGAAGAAGGATGGATCGTTCAGGATGGTTGTTGATTATCGAGGATTGAATGAAGTAACGATCAAGAACAAGTACCCACTACCAATGATTAATGATCTGTTTGATCGATTGCAAGGAGCTAAGGTATTTTCCAAGATCGATCTGCGATCAGGATACCACCAGTTGAAGATTCGAGAACAGGATATTCCTAAGACAGCTTTTACCACCAGGTATGGGCTCTACGGGTATACCGTTATGTCATTTGGTCTGACTAACGCACCTGCCTATTTTATGAACATGATGAACAAAGTGTTTATGGAGTTCTTGGATAAGTTCGTTGTGGTGTTCATTGATGATATCCTGGTTTACTCGAAGAATGAAGAAGAGCATAAGGAACATTTGCGATTGGTACTTGAAAAGCTCAGAGAACATCAGTTGTATGCCAAGTTCAGCAAATGTGAGTTTTGGCTGAAGGAAGTAGGATTTCTCGGACACGTTATATCCGGAGAAGGAATATCAGTTGATCCCACAAAAGTTGATACCGTGACCAAGTGGGAAGCACCAACCACGGTTGGAGATATCAGGAGTTTTCTTGGACTCGCAGGATACTACCGGAGATTCATTGAGAATTTCTCAAAGATTGCGAAGCCTATGATGGAGTTATTAAAGAAGGATACCAAGTTCAAATGGACTGGGGAATGTGAGGCTAGTTTCCAGGAGTTGAAGAAACGCTTGGTTACTTCACCAGTGTTGATTTTGCCAGATCAGACCAAGGACTATGAGGTGTATTGCGACGCTTCACGTTGAGGACTTGGAGCAGTGCTTATGCAGGAAGGGAGAGTTGTTTCATATGCCTCAAGACAATTGAAGCCTCATGAGTTGAATTATGCTACGCATGATTTGGAGTTAGCAGCTGTAGTGCATGCATTGAAAACATGGAGACATTTCCTCATTGGAAACCATTGTGAGGTGTACACGGATCATAAGAGTTTGAAATACATTTTCACACAGAAGGAGTTAAACCTCAGACAAAGGAGATGGTTGGAGCTCATCAAGGATTATGATATGAGATTGCATTACCATCCCGGAAAGGCTAATGTAGTAGCCGACGCATTAAGCCGTAAGAGCCATGTCAATACATTAATGACGGGAGAAATACCAAGGGAGTTAGCCGAAAATCTTCGTGAACTATGTTTGGAAATAGTTCCGAGAGGCTATGTAGCAGCATTGGAGATTCAGTCAACTTTGGTGGATAGAATCAGAGAAGCTCAGAAGACCGACAAGGAGATTGCCTCTATTAAGGAGAAACTGAGCAAAGGAAAGGCTAAAGGATTTTGTGAGGATGAGCACGACACCCTATGGTTTGAAGACCGTGTTTACATGCCCAATGACCCAGAGATCAGGAAGTTGATACTGCAAGAGGCACACGATTCACCATATTCGATTCATCCAGGAAATACCAAGATGTATTTGGATTTGAAAGATATTTTCTGGTGGACCGGAATGAAGAAGGATATTGCGGAGTATGTAGCAGTTTGTGATGTATGCCAGAGAGTAAAGGCAGAGCATCAAAAGCCAGCAGGATTGCTACAACCATTGCCGATACCCGAATGGAAGTGGGATAAGTTAGGCATGGATTTTATCACGGGATTACCCAGGACTCGTTCAGGCTATGACTCAATTTGGGTTGTAGTCGATCGATTGACGAAGGTAGCTCATTTCATCCCGGTAAAGACCACTTACACCAGTGCTAAGTTGGCAAAGATATACATGACAAGGATTATATGTTTGCATGGAGTTCCGAGGAGTATTGTATCAGATAGAGGAACCCAGTTTACCTCAAAGTTTTGGAAGCAGTTGCATGAAACTTTGGGTACCAGGCTAGAATTCAGTACAACTTTTCATCCACAGACAGATGGACAGACCGAGAGAGTCAATTAGATTTTGGAGGATATGCTGAGAGCTTGTGCGCTAGATTATAGATCTAGTTGGGACGATAATTTGCCATATGCGGAATTCTCTTACAATAACAGTTACCAATCCAGTTTAAAGATGGCCCCTTTCGAAGCCCTGTACGGAAGGAGGTGCAGGACACCGTTGTCATGGGATGAAGTTGGAGACCGCCAGTTGTTTGGACCTGACTTGATTAAGGAGTCTGAACAGAAGGTGAAATTGATTCGCGATAGGCTCAAGATAGCCCAGTCCAGGCAGAAGAGTTATGCAGATTCTAAACGCAAGGAGACAGTTTATGAAGTCAGAGATGGAGCTTATCTTCGAGTGTCTCCACTTCGGGGAACAAAGCATTTTGGAGTTAAAGGAAAGTTAGCGCCACGATTTGTAGGACCATATCAAGTTTTGGAGCATATGGGAGAAGTGGCCTACAAGTTGGAATTGCCCGAAGGATTGTCAGGAGTTCATGATGTGTTCCACGTTTCTCAGTTGAAGAAGTGTCACACGGAGATGGCTGACATACCCTTGAGAGACACAGTGCCATTGGAAGCAATTCAGTTGGATAACGATTTGACCTATGAGGAGAAACCAATTAAGATTCTCGAGTTTTCCAGCCGAGTCACTCACAGTAAGGTTATCAAGTTTTGCAAAGTTCAGTGGAGCAACCACACGGAGGACGAAGCCACCTGGGAACGAGAGGAAGATTTGCTCAATGACCACCCTCACCTATTTTCTAGCCAACCCGAATCTCGAGGGCGAGATTCATCTTAAGGGGGGTAGGTTTGTAACATCCAAAATTTTCAATTTGGAATGTTATACATTTGATCATCTATGCATATCATATTTTATTTTGCATTTTGGTTGATCCTAGAAATTTCTACGCAACTCAAGGACCCACGGAGAGAGTTGGGAAATTCTTTATTTTCATATTTGAGTTTTCTCAAATTTTGAGACTAGGATCATTTGATTTAAATTATTTTATCATCAATTATTTCTATTACAAAAATATGAGAGAGGGAATAAAATGACTTTCCCAAAATAAAGAAATATTGAGGATTTAATAAAAAATCAAATAAGATTTTATTTCGGAGTTTTTCGTTATTTTATTCGAATTTAGGAAAAAAATGTGCGTTTTTCAAAATTGCATTTAGGCCCCAAATAAATGTTCACCTTGTGCAGCTTGATTTTAGAAGCGTGGGAAAATTTATTTCGGGATTTTTGGAGTCCGTTTAGTATTTCTTTTTATTTTTCTTCTGCGCGTAATTAAAAAAACGAACCGACCTAGGGGCCGTGTCCGACCCGGACTCCCGGCCCGCTAGGCTTTATAAGCCGGGGGGGGGGGAGGCCCAGCTGAGCCAAACCCTAGCCCCAGCCCCGCCCGAGCCGCCGCCGCCGCCGCCGCCCGCTCGCGCCGCCGCCGCCCGCTCGCGCCGCCGCCGCCGCCGCACGCCGCGCCGCCGCCGCCGACCTACCTCCCGAGGTTCGCCTCGCCTCGAAATCCGCGACGCCGCTTTTTTTAGTTTTTTTTCAAAAAAACCGTTCGGTTTTTCCGTCGGTTTTTCGTCGGTTTTTTAGTTTCGGTTTTTTTAATAGATCAGTTTTTCTGATTTATTTAAATAGCGAGCGTTCGTCTGTTCGTTCATTCTAGCGAACGTTCATCGTTTTTCTTTTTCTCAGATTAAATCCGCGATTTTTCTGATCGCGATTCCTGATCTGATTTTCGTTTTAGTATAACTTTTCGCTCGTTTATCGGAATCAGGCGATTCAAGCGCCTGGAGTTTCATCTCGAAACCCTCTATCCGTTTAACCAACTTAAACAAGTTTTTGCTATTGTAAAATTTGACTTAGTTCCAGATTAGTAGAACAAAGTTGTTTTCTTTCGCCGTTTGATTTTCGTTGCTTTGTTCGATTTGATTCTTTTTGCCAACCAGAGTTCTTAAGTTGAACCTTCTGGTTAGATCTCTTATTTGAGTTTTACCCGTGCATTATATGAGTACTTATTGTATGCTTGTTTGTTTGTCTGCGATAGAATACCCGGAGTGCGCCGCTTGTTACTTCGAATCTTTAGGTTTCGCGGATCATCAGCAAGGCAAGTAACACTTTGATCATACCTTTTCTACTACCCAGTTTTATTGCATTAGATCAATCCTCACACATTGCATGATTAGGATCTAATTAAATTGTGGGATGGGAAGTAGTTGAGGTAGTACCTATTACCTGTTTTATTATCAAACCTTTGGGAGTTACTTTTACGTTTGCCATTATGCTATGCTATGCTAGTAGACGTGAATTGGGTGAGTGATATTCATGACAGATGTGAGTTTGTTTATTAATGGTTTATTTAAGGTGGCAACTTAAACACACATCTGGGTGGATTGAGGTACCTGGGTATTCCAGGATTGCCTGTTTCTTTTGGACCGCCACCCAGGCTCAAAGGATCATGGGATTATTCATACTAGAAACTTCCATGTGCAGCCACAAGCCATTATGGGCTCTGGCATAGTTGAATAAGTCGTGCAGACTCTTACAGGGTAGACTAGCAGATGTAGGGGAAAGTAGGTGTAACGGTCTATCCATCGTAAGGTGCTAGCGCTTCTGAAAGACTGTGTCTCGGTCATCCGTCTTCTCAAACACCATGAAGTGCGAGAAACCAAAAGGAGGCGATCGAGTCTTGTGGGGAAAAGTGTGCAAACCTCTGTAGAGTGTAATAAACTAATCATGATTAGCCGTGTCCCCGGTTATGGACATCTTGAGTATCTAGTACCTGGATTATCATATGAATCTCAACATGTTACTCTAAATTAATTTTGTTGGGTTTTGTTTAATGATGATGCTTAATTGGGGTTGAGAATGCTGTCAACCATTCTCAATGTTTAACAACTACCATGATAGTTAAATAAATTTATTCCTTTGTAGTAGGGAAAATTGGCTTTACGCAAAACTGTAACCATAGAGCTTTCCACCAGCCAAATATGCATATAGTATAGTTGTTTCATTCCATTACTCTCTATGTGTTACCTTGCCAGCATATTCCATGTGCTGACCCGTTTTAGGCTGCAACGTTAATGTTGCAGACTTTTCAGACGACGATTAAGGAATTTTTAGGTCGTGGTTCTATACTCAGTGATGCTGTTGGAGTTGATGGACTCACTTATCTTCCAAGCCTTCCGCTGTTATCGTTATTAGATGGCCTTAAGCCATATTTATTGTAATAAGTTCTCTTTTGAGACACCCGATGTAATAAGTGTGTGATTGCAACTCTGTTATAAATCCTCCGAGTACTGTGTGGTGTCAGCATTACCGATCCAGGGATGACACCGGAGCACAGAGATCAGACTGTTTGAGGTCTGGTCGCTACATTCCGTCAGTACAAATGAGAGATTTTTTGCTGCATTTTATGATGTTAGGTTATAACCCAAACAGCAAAAAATTCATGATACAAGAATATAGTGGCAGTAAAGGCCTTATTTCACTTAGACCGGACGATGTGTTTTTCAATATTTGGGTTTAAGAATGAAGGTGAGGATGTTTTTGGCATTCTTGCGACGGAAGGAAAAGAGTTAATAAAGAAAATTCCTATTCAGTACGTTCACAAAAAAATGGTCACATAATGATAGATGGCTTGATTCAAAAAATTGTGAGGAATAAATCCGCCGACGATGAATTTCTTTGAATGGCTGTTCTTGTTTTGTTGGGGACCATTATTGCACCCATGTCGGCTGTCTCCATACCAAAGGAGTACTACGCGTTGGTGCATGA
Source organism: Triticum dicoccoides (assembly GCF_002162155.2). NCBI lineage: Eukaryota > Viridiplantae > Streptophyta > Magnoliopsida > Poales > Poaceae > Triticum > Triticum dicoccoides. The sequence continues at coordinate 406,716,278 of NC_041388.1, read as the reverse complement.
CATGAAGCGGATAAGCATGTTGAATTTTAACGTGTTCACTTTGCGAACTTGTTTGACGGAGATTGGTAAACTCAAGCAGGACGGCCGTGTGAGGCAATGGCCATGTGGCAACCTAGCCCTACTCCAGGTATGCTATTAATTAATGCTATTTCATATTCCTTTAATTTATGCGTTCATAACTTATTTTGTCATTTGTTTTGTAGTACTTATATTGGGAGAAGGTGCAGCCAACCACCGGCCCGAAAAATGACCCGTTGTCGTTGCAAGTTCCCCTAATGAAAAATTGGACTGAATCTAAAGCGGAGAAACGAGACAAGTACGACCTGGAAAATGGTCGTGGCCATGGATTGGTAATATTATAATGCTTATTTACTAGTACATTGATTATGCATTGAGAATGTTATGTACTCATGTTGTCATTGCATACTCACTTTGCAGATTGATGACTGCATTATGAAGGAGTATAGAATGAAAAAACTTGCAGATGAACAAGCTGAAAGCAGTAAGAAACATAGTAGCCGAAAGTCATCCGTTATGGGAAAGAAAAAGGTGGACAATGGGTCCGAGGTCCCTGCTAATCTAAAGCCTTTTATGGACCGGGTTATGAATGATATGAAGGAAATTCGTAAGGAATTGTTTCGTATGCCGGAGTTATGCGCACAGGTAAAAATGTAACAACTCTGATATGCACTTTATTAAACTCGATAAATTAATAAAAAGATATAACATGTGACTGAGCTTACTTTTGCAGAGATTGTTAGAGAAAATGAATAAAACAGGTGTACGGTACAAACCGGGCACAATGGCAGAGGAGGAAGAAAATCTGTATGGACAGAATAGTGAGTCCAGGTATGAAAACAAGTATCCTAAAAAAGAATTTCAGTATGATGACAAATACACACCTAATGGCCTAAATGGCAGTGGGCATTATGATTTGGATTCTGAAGAAGGGGATTCGTTCAAATTCAGTACTGGTCACTTGAGTAGCTTTAAAGATGAGAAGGAGGATCCTATAGATGTCCAGGAGCAGTCAGAAAAAAAAGAAGCATCATCTCTAAAACCCGATGAAATAGAAGCTACAAGATAACAAGTCCCTCAAAATGAGCAAGAAGTGTCACAGGCCTTGTCAGATGGTAATAGCGAGGTAGAAGAGAAGAAGGAGGTGATTCTAGAGAAGCGAAAGCGGTGTGCGTCAAAGTACACGAAATCTCCTTATGTTAAAAAGACTCCAAGAAAACGTGCGAAACGTTCCGCGAAAACGAGTAAGTTAAACATGCTATGAATATATTTTTGGAAATTATGTAGTACAAATTTGTACTTTAACTTTATTGACTTGTATTGTAGAACTGTTTAATGAAACAACCCCTCAATTTGATCATTCTGTGAATGATATGGTGCGTGCCGTTGTGCAGTACGTGAAAGCGTACGAGCACTCACCAAAACATAAGAACCATGAAATATTCAACAATGGTAAAGATGATGGACTTTCTACGGCAAGAGTTTGCCAGATACTTAACCATGCATAGATATCCGGTGATGTATGTATTTTTATTGTCATGCTTATGTCATGCGTTAAGTATGTTGCAACCATGTTAAATTTAGTCATTTATTTCAGGTAATTGACGCTTATGCGACATACATATCAGATTCAAGTATCGTCAAAGACAGGTATATTGTACCCACACATAGATCTTACTGAGTTTGACCGATCTTACTGGTTATTGAACACTCGGTCAAACTCAGTAAGACGAGGGAAGTTGGTAGGCGATCCAGAAGGTTTAGCACATGCAAATGAACCTCTCAACAGATGCATGACAGAATATTTTGCAAAATCGAAGGTACCATTTGTATTGCAGAATTGTATTTTCATTATTATCTTATGTTGTAGCGACCAGACCTCAAACGGTCCAATCTCTGTGCTTCGGTGTCATCCCTGGATCAGTAATGCTGACACCACATAGTACTTGAAGGATTTATAACAGAGTAGCAATCACACACTTATTACATCGAGGGTCTCAAAAGAGAACTTATTACAATAAATATGGCTTAAGGCCATCTAATAACGATAACAGCGGAAGGCTTGGAAGATAAGTGAGTCCATCAACTCCAACGGCATCACTGAGTATAGAACCACGACCTAAAACTCCTTAATCGTCGTCTGAAAAGTCTGCAACATTAACATTGCAGCCCGAAAATGGGTCAGCACATGGAATATGCTGGCAATGTAACACATAGAGAGTAATGGAATGAAACAGCTATACTATATGCATATTTGGCTGGTGGAAAGCTCTATGGTTACAGTTTTGCGTAAAGCCAATTTTTCCCTACTGCAAATGAATAAATTTATTTAACTATCATGGTGGTTGTTAAACATTGAGAATGGTTGACAGCATTCTCAATCCCAATTAAACATCATCATTAAACAAACCCATCAAAATTAAATTTTATAGTAACATATTGAGATTCACATGATAATCCAGGTACTAGATACTCAAGATGTCCATAACCGGGGACTCGGCTAACCATGATTAGTTTATACACTCTGCAGAGCTTTGCGCACTTTTCCCCACAAGACTCGATTGCCTCCGTTTGGTTTCTCGCACTACACGGTGTTTGAGAAACGGATGACCGAGACATAGTCTTTTAGAAGCGCTAGCACCTTACGATGGGTAGACCGTACCACCTATATCCCCTACATCTGCTAGTCTACCACTGTAAGAGTTCGCACGACTTAGTCAACTATGCTAGAGCCCATAATAGCTTGTGGCTGCACATGGAAGTTTTTAGCATGAATAATCTCATGATCCCTTTGAGCCTGGGTGGCGGTCCATAAAGGAAAACAGGCAATCCTGGAATACCCAGGTACCTCAATCCACCCAGATGTGTGTTTAAGTTGCCACCTTAAATAAACTATTAATTAACAATCTCACATCTGTCATGAATACACTCACCCAATCCACATCTACTAGCATAGCATGGCAATAAGCAACGTAGAAGTAACTCCCAAAGGTTTGATAATTAAACAGGTAATAGGAACTACCTCAACTACTTCCCAAACCCACAATTTAATTAGATCTTAATCATGCAATGTGTAAGTATTGATCTAATGCAATAAAACTGGGTAGTAGGAGGTATGATCAAAGTGTTACTTGCCTTGCTGATGATCCGGGAAACCTAGCGATTCGAAGTAACAAGCGGCGCACCCCGGGTACTCTATCGCAAACAAACAAGCATACAATAAGCACTCAACTAATGCACAAGTAAAACTCAAATAAGAGATCTAACCAGAAGGTTCAACTTAAGAACTCCGGTTGGCAAAAAGAATCAAATCGAACGAAGCAACGAAAGACAAACGACAAAAGAAACATGCTTCATTTACTAATCTTGATCTAAGGCAACTTTTACAGTGGCAAAAACTTGTTTGATTTGGTTAAACGGAAAGAGGGTTTCGATACGAAACTCCAGGCGCTTGAATCGCCTGATTTCGATAAACGAGCGAAAAGTTATACTAAAACAAAAATCAGATCAGAAATCGCGATCAGAAAAATCGCGGATTTAATCCGAAAAAAAGAAAAACAATGAACGCTCATTAAAACGAACGAACGGACGAACGCTTGCTATTTAAATAAACCGGAAAACCGATCTATTAAAAAACCGAAACTAAAAAAACGAACAAAACTGTCGAAAAACCGAACGGTTTTTCGAAAAAAAAACCGGCGACTAAAAAAAAACTACCTCTGGCAACTCCGGCGACTATTCCGGCGGCGGCGGCGGCGGTCGGCGGCGGCGGCGCGGGGCGAAGGCGGCTAGGGTTTGGTGGGGTGTGGGGGGGGGTTCCGGCTGGGCCTCCCCGGCTTTCAAAGCCAGATGGGCCTTAGTGTCCGGGTCGGACACGACCCGTAGGTTGGTTGCACGTTTTTTTAAGAATTACGCTCAGAAAAAAACAAAAGGACTACTAAACGGACTCCAAAAATTCCAAAATAAATTTTTCCCGACTTCTAAAATCAAGTCACACAGGATGAACATTTATTTGGGGCCTAAATGCAATTTTTGAAAAACGCACATTTTTCCTAAATTCAAATAAAATAGCAAATAAAAACAAATAAAATCTTGTTTGACTTTTTTTATTAAATCCTCAATATTTCTTTATTTTTGGGAAAGCCATTTTATTCCCTCTCTCATATTTTTATATTAGAAATAATTGAAGATAAAATAAGTAAAATCAAATGATTCTATTCTCACAATTTGAGACAACTCAAACATGAAAATAACGAAATCCCCAACTCTCTCCGAGGGTCCTTGAGTTGCGAAAATTTCTAGGATCAACCAAAATGCAATAAATATGATATGCAATGATGATCTAGTGTATAACATTCCAAATTGAAAATTTGGGATGTTACAAACCTACCCCCTTTAAGATGAATCTCGCCCTCGAGATTCGGGTTGGCTAGAAAATAGGTGAGGGTGGTCCTTCAGCAAATCTTCCTCTCGTTCACAGGTGGCTTCATCCTCCGTGTGGTGGCTCCACTGAACCTTGCAAAATTTGATAACCTTGCTGCGGGTGACTCGACTGGCATATTCTAGAATCTTAACTGGTTTCTCCTCATAGGTCAAATCACTGTCCAACTGAATTGCTTCCAGTGGTACCGTATCTCTCAGCGGTATGTCAGCCATTTCTGCGTGGCACTTCTTCAACTGGGATACATGAAACACGTCGTGAACTCCTGATAGTCCTTCGGGTAATTCCAACTTGTAGGCTACTTCTCCCATATGCTCTAAAACTTTGTATGGGCCTACAAAACGTGGCGCTAGTTTTCCCCTAACTCCAAAGCGCTTAACTCCTCGAAGTGGAGATACTCAAAGATAAACTTGTTGGGGAACGTAGTAGAAATTCAAAATTTTCCTACGTGTCACCAAGATCTATCTATGGAGAAACTAGCAACGAGGGGAAGGAGAGTGCATCTACATACCTTTGTAGATCGCTAAGCGGAAGCGTTCAAGTGAACGGGGTTGATGGAGTCGTACTCGTCGTGATCCAAATCACCGATGACCAAGTGCCGAACGCACGGCACCTCCGCGTTCAACACACGTACAGCCCGGTGACGTCTCCCATGCCTTGATCCAGCAAGGAGAGAGGGAGAGGTCGAGGAAGACTCCATCCAGCAGCAGCACAACGACGTGGTGGTGATGGAGGAGCGTGGCAATCCTGCAGGGCTTCGCCAAGCACCGCGAGATATGAGGAGAAAGAGAGGGAGGGCTGCACCAACAGGCAGAGATCAGATCACGTATTATGGGCAGCCCGAGGCCTCACTATATATAGGGGAGAGGGAGGAGGGTGTGCCCCCTCTAGGGTTCCCACCCCTAGGGGGGGCGGCAGCCCTAGATGGGAAAGGGGAGGCGGCCAAGAGGGGGAGAGAGGGGGCGCCCCCTAGGGTGGGCCTTAGGCCCATCTAAGCCTAGGGTTTCCCCTCTCTCCTCCTTTGCTGCGCCTTGGGCCTTGTGGGAGGTGCACCAGCCCACTTAGGGGCTGGTCCCTCACCACCCTTGGCCCATGCAAGCCTCCGGGGCATGTGGCCCCACTTGGTGGACCCCCGGGACCCTCCCGGTGGTCCCGATACGTTACCGATAAACCCCGAAACTCTTCCGGTGAGCAAAACAGGACTTCCCATATATAAATCTTTACCTTCGGACCATTCCGGAACTCCTCTTGACGTCCGGGATCTCATCCGGGACTCCGAACAACATTCGGTAACCACATACAAACTTCCTTTATAACCCTAGCGTCATCGAACCTTAAGTGTGTAGACCCTACGGGTTCGGGAACCATGCAGACATGACCGAGACACCTCTCCGGCCAATAACCAACAGCGGGATCTGGATACCCATGTTGGCTCCCACATGTTCCACGATGATCTCATCGGATGAACCACGATGTCAAGGACTTAATCAATCCCGTATACAATTCCCTTTGTCTATCGGTACGATACTTGCCCGAGATTCGATCGTCGGTATCCCGATACCTTGTTCAATCTCGTTACCGGCAAGTCTCTTTACTCGTTCCGTAACACATCATCCCGTGATAAACTCCTTGATCACATTGTGCACATTATGATGATGTCCTACCGAGTGGGCCCAGAGATACCTCTCCGTTTACACGGAGTGACAAATCCCAGTCTCGATTCGTGCCAACCCAACAGACACTTTTGGAGATACCTGTAGTGTACCTTTATAGCCACCCAGTTACGTTGTGACGTTTGGCACACCCAAAGCACTCCTACGGTATCCGGGAGTTGCACAATCTCATGGTCTAAGGAAATGATACTTGACATTAGAAAAGCTTTAGCATACGAACTACACGATCTTGTGCTAGGCTTAGGATTGGGTCTTGTCCATCACATCATTCTCCTAATGATGTGATCCCGTTATCAATGACATCCAATGTCCATGGTCAGGAAACCGTAACCATCTATTGATCAACGAGCTAGTCAACTAGAGGCTTACTAGGGACATGATGTTGTCTATGTATCCACACATGTATCTGAGTTTCCTATCAATACAATTCTAGCATGGATAATAAACGATTATGATGAACAAGGAAATATAATAATAATCAATTTATTATTGCCTCTAGGGCATATTTCTAACAAAACTCGGTCTCCGACTTCGTAAACTGTCTCCTTGCGTTTAGAATCTGCATAACTCTTCTGCCTGGACTAAGCTACCTTGAGCCTATCGCGAGTCAATTTCACTTTTTGTTCAGACTCCTTTATCAGATCCGGTCCAAACAACTGGCGGTCTCCAACTTCATCCCAAGACAATGGGGAACTGCACCTCCTTCCATACAAGGCTTCGAAAGGGGCCATCTTCAAACTGGATTGATAGCTGTTGTTGTAAGAGAACTTTGCATATGGCAAATTCTCATCCCAACTAGATCCATAATCTAGCGCACAAGCTCTTAGCATATCCTCCAAAATCTGATTGACTCTCTCGGTCTGTCCATCTGTCTACGGGTGAAAAGTTGTGCTAAACTCCAGTCTGGTTCCCAAAGTCTCATGCAACTGATTCCAGAATTTTGAAGTAAACTGGGTTCCTCTATCTGATACAATGCTCCTTGGAACTCCATGTAGACATACGATCCTGGTCATGTATATCTTTGCCAACTTTACACTGGTATAGGTAGTCTTTACTGGAATGAAATGAGCTACCTTTGTCAAGCGATCGACTACAACCCATATTGAGTCATAGCCTGAACGTGTTCTGGGCAATCCTGTAATAAAATCCATGCCTAGCTTATCCCACTTCCATTCGGGTATCGGCAATGGTTGTAGCAATCCTGCTGGTTTCTGATGCTTTGCCTTCACTCTCTGACATACATCACAAACTGCTACATACTCCGCAATATCCTTCTTCATTCCGGTCCACCAGAAAATATCCTTCAAATCCAAATACATCTTGGTATTTCCTGGGTGAATCGAGTATGGTGAGTCATGGGCCTCTTGCAAAATTAGCTTCCTGATCTCCGGATCATTTGGCACATAAACACGGTCTTCAAACCATAAGGTATCATGCTCATCCTCACGAAATCCCTTAGCTTTTCCTTTGCAAATTTTCTCTTTAATAGAAGCAATCCCCTTGTCAATCTTTTGGGCTTCTCTGATTTTACCCATCAATGTAGACTGAATCTCCAATGCTGCTACATAGCCTCTTGGAACTATTTCCACACATAGCTCTCGAAGATTTTCTGCTAACTCACTTGGTAAATCTCCCGTCATTAGGGTGTTGACATGACTATTACGACTCAACGCGTCAGCTACTACGTTAGCCTTTCCAGGGCGATAATGCAATTTCATATCATAATCTTTGATGAGCTCCAACCATCTCCTTTGTCTGAGGTTCAACTCCTTCTATGTGAAAATATGCTTCAAACTCTTGTGATCCGTGTACACCTCGCAATGGTTTCCAATCAGAAAATGTCTCCAAGTCTTCAATGCATGCACTACGGCTGCTAACTCCAAATCATGCGTAGCATAATTCAACTCATGAGTCTTAAGCTGTCGTGAGGCATACGAAACAACTCTCCCTTCCTGCATCAGCACTGCTCCAAGTCCTCGACGTGAAGCGTCGCAATACACCTCATAATCCTTGGTCTGATCCGGTAAAATCAACACTGGTGAGGTAACGAAACGTTTCTTCAACTCCTGAAAACTAGCCTCACATTCCTCCGTCCATATGAACTTGGTATCCTTCTTCAACAACCCCGTCATAGGCTTGGCAATCTTTGAGAAATTCTCAATAAACCTCCAGTAGTATCCTGCGAGTCCAAGAAAATTCCGGATCTCTCCCATAGTGGTTGGTGCTTCCCACTTGGTCACGGTATCAACTTTAGTGGGATCTACTGGTATTCCTTCTCCGGATATAACGTGTCCGAGAAATCCAACTTCCTTCAACCAAAACTCACATTTGCTAAACTTGGCATATAATTGATGTTCTCTGAGCTTTCCAAGAGCCAAACGCAAATGTTCCTTATGCTCCTCTTCATTCTTCGAGTAAACCAGGATATCATCAATGAACACTACGACGAACTTATCCAAGAACTCCATAAACACTTTGTCCATCATGTTCATAAAATATGCAGGTGCGTTAGTCAGACCAAATGACATAACGGTATACTCATACAGCCCATACCTGGTGGTTAAAGCCGTCTTGGGTATATCCTGTTCTTGAATCTTCAAGTGATGGTATCCTGATCGCAGATCGATCTTGGAAAATACCTTAGCTCCTTGCAATCGATCAAACAGATCATTGGTCATCGGTAGTGGGTACTTGTTCTTGATGGTTACTTCATTCAATCCTCGATAATCGACAACCATCCTTAATGATCCATCCTTCTTTTCTACTAGAAGTACTGGCGATCCCCAAGGTGAAGAACTTGGGCGAATATAACCTTTATCCAGTAACTCCTTAATTTGCTTCTTAATTTCCACCAAATCCTTTGCAGACATACTATATGGTCTCTTTGATATTGGCCCTGTGCCTAGCAAAAGCTCAATCAAAAACTCAATATCTCTATCCGGTGGCATGCCTGGCAACTCTTCTGGAAATACATCAGGGAAATCCTTCACTACTGGTACTTCCTCCTGTACAACTCCTGTTAAGCAATTTACTTGAGTCCTCTTTGGCACATGTCGAGATACATACTTGATCCTTCTCCCTTCTGGGGTGGTAAGCAAAATTGACTTACTGGCACATTCAATACTCCCTTCATACTTTGACAACCAATCCATGCCTAATATCACATCCAATCCTTGGGATTCCAACACTATTAGGTCTGAGGGAAAAACATAGTTACCAATTCTTAATGGTAACCGATCACACCATAGACTAGCCATATATTCTGCTCCAGGCGAGGTTACTAACATGGGTGACCTAAGGGCTTGGGTTGGCAGTTTATACTTATCCACAAATCTCCTTGATATGTATGAATGCGATGCACCAGTATCGAAAAGAAAGAGTGCAGTAAATGACTTAACCAAAAACTTACCGATTACTGCATCCGGCTGCTCTTCAACCTCCTCCACGTTAACGTGGTTCACCTGTCCCCTGTTGAAAGGGTTCTGCTTCTTCCCAGAGCTTCCATTGCCATTTCCATTCTGGGATTCAGGACATTCATTGGCATAATGTCCGATCTTCTGGCACTTAAAGCAAGTGACTTGGCTCAGGTCTTTCTTGGCTGGGGTTGATGGGTTAGTACGGTTCTGGATGTTGCTTCCTCCATTCCCATTACCATTCCTGGGGCCATTGTGATTGTGTGAGCTACCTCCTCCATGGGTATGCTGAAAATGTCCTCCCGACCTAGGGGTAAATCGTGGCTTCTGCTGAGCTCCTGAATTGTACTTTCCTTGAGCATACTTCCTCTTGCGATTCTCAATTTGCTGCTGCTTCCCTTCAATCACGAGAGCACGATCTACCAACTCCTGGTAGTTGTTGAAGGTTGCTACCATCAACTGCATGCTCAACTCATCATTCAGTCCTTCTAGAAATTTCTCCCGCTTTGCTGCATCCGTAGCAACGTCATCTGGGGCATAACGTGCTAATTTACTAAAGTCTTCCACATACTGGCCAACTGTCCGTCCTCCTTGGCGCAAGTTGCGAAACTCTCGCTTCTTCATGGCCATAGCTCCTGCTGAAACATGGGCAGTACGAAAAGCCTGCTGAAACTGGTCCCATGTGATAGTATCGACAGGGAAAGTGGCTGTGAAATTCTCCCACCATGATGCAGCAGGTCCTTCAAGCTGATGTGCGGCAAACTTCACCTTCTCCGCATCCGTGCATCCTGCTATGGTCAACTCTCTAGCTGTCTTGTGGAGCCAATCATCTACTACTATCGGCTCGGTGCTACTGGAAAACACCGGTGGATTCAGCCTAAGAAAACGGGCTAAGTGATCAACAGGTGGTGGTGGTGGTGGTGGGTTGTTGTTGTTGTTGTTGTTCCCCTGGTTCTGATTCTGGACTAGCAACTGCATCAACGTGTTCTGTTGCTGGATCAACTGAGTGAGCTCCGGTGGAAAGGTAAATCCGGGGTCACGTCTCGGAGGCATCTGAGGGTTTAGAAAAGATGAGATTTAAGAATAGAGAGGGTCTAAAGAGAAAACACTACCCATATGCACATGAGGAAAAAGCAAACAATTCACTTCAATCAAACAAGGGCATACAATTGATCTAACTATCGCAAAAGTGCTTGGACTATAATATTTACATGGTGGACTACTACTACTGATGAGGTGGTCTAGTAGAAATATTCTTCGGTTGCAGACTCCATGATATCTGCTCCGGCTTCATCAACATAGTCATCATTGCTATCGTTGGGATCCAAGCCGGTGTCATCGATGATGATGTAGTCTTCCGGGCGAATCTCCTTGGGTTCTTCGTCTTCTTCTACCGGTGTAGGGCCTCCCATAAATATTCCGATCTTCATTGTTAGGTCGGCATTCTTATCCACTAATAATTCAATTTCTTCTTCATAATCTTCACGAGTAGCCTTGAGTTCTTCCTCCAGTTCCTTGATTCTTGTCTTTGCCTTCTTCAGGTGTAGGATCGAAAGTATGTCTAGAGGGGGGGGGGGTGATTAGACTACTTGACCAAATAAAAACTTAACCTTTTCCCAATTTTAGTTCTTGGCAGATTTTAGCTATTGTAGGACAAGTCAAGCAATCATCACACAATTCAAGCAAGCATGCAAAGAGTATATTGGCAGCGGAAAGTAAAGCATGCAACTTGCAAGAATGTAAAGGGAAGGGTTTGGAGAATTCAAACGCAATTTGAGACACGGATGTTTTTCACGTGGTTCGGATAGGTGGTGCTATCCTACATCCACGTTGATGGAGACTTCAACCCACGAAGGGTAACGGTTGCGCGAGTCCACGGAGGGCTCCACCCACGAAGGGTAATGGTTGCGCGAGTCCACGGAGGGCTCCACCCACGAAGGGTCCACGAAGAAGCAACCTTGTCTATCCCACCATGGCCATCGCCCACGAAGGACTTGCCTCACTAGCGGTAGATCTTCACGAAGTAGGCGATCTCCTTGCCCTTACAAACTCCTTGGTTCAACTCCACAATCTTGTCGGAGGCTCCCAAGTGACACCTAGCCAATCTAGGAGACACCACTCTCCAAGAAGTAACAAATGGTGTGTTGATGATGAACTCCTTGCTCTTGTGCTTCAAATGATAGTCTCCCCAACACTCAACTCTCTCTCATAGGATTTGGATTTTGTGGAAAGAAGATTTGAGTGGAAAGCAACTTGGGGAAGGCTAGAGATCAAGATTCATATGGTAGGAATGGAATATCTTGGTCTCAACACATGAGTAGGTGGTTCTCTCTCAGAACATATGAGTTGGAATTGTGTATGTGTTCTGATGGCTCTCTCCATGAATGAAGAGGAGGTGGAGGGGTATATATAGCCTCCACACAAAATCCAACCGTTACACACAGTTTTCCAATCTCGGTGGGACCGAATCAACAAACTCGGTCGGACCGAAAAGGTAAACCTAGTGACCGTTAGAGATTTTCGGTGGGACTGACATGCAACTCGGTAGGACCGATATGGTCAGGGTTTGGGCATAACGTAATCTCGGTGAGACCGATTACACAAACTCGGTGAGACCGATTTTGGTAATTAGCTAACCAGAGAGTTGGTCAGGCAAACTCGGTGGGACCGATTTGCTCTTTCGATGAGACCGAAAAGTTACAAAAAGGAAACACTGAATTTACATTGCAATCTCGGTGGGACCGATCCGCTCTTTCAGTGAGACCGAAAAGTTACGAAAGGGAAACAGAGAGTTTGCAATCCCATCTCGGTGAGACCGAGATCCCTATCGGTAGAACCGAATTGCTAGGGTTTGGCAGTGGCTTATGACAAGTGAAACTCGGTGGGGCCGGATAGAAAGAATCGGTAGGACCGAGTTTGGCTTAGGGTTTAGGTCATATGTGGATATGGGAAAGTAGTTGAGGGTTTTGGAGCATATCACTAAGCACATGAAGCAAGAGGCTCATTAAGCAACACCTCATCCCTTCTTGATAGTATTGGCTTTTCCTAAAGACTCAATGTGATCTTGGATCACCAAAATATAAAATGAAGAGTCTTGAGCTTTTGAGCTTGAGCCAATCCTTTATCCTTAGCATTTTGAGGGTTCCACTTTCACATCCATGCCATGCCAATCATTGAGCTTTCCTGAAATAGTCATCTTGGAATAGCATTAGCTCAATGAGCTATATGTTGTTATGAATTACCAAAACCACCTAGGGATAGTTGCACTTTCAATCTCCCCCTTTTTGGTAATTGATGACAACATATAGATCAAAGCTTCGACAAATGATAATAAGCATGAAATATATCGTCGCTTTGAGAAGTATGTGACAAGTAAGAGCTCCCCCTAAATTTGTGCATATTTAAAGTTTGCTTTGGACTGCAAATGCACAAAGAGTTAGAGTCATGGGTTACTCTTCCATGTCACATACATCTTGGTGGAGCGCTTAAAATGATAAGAATGAAATACATGCACTCGTCACCAAGAATAGTGAATGATCACATAAGATAGATAAGATGATAATATTAAGCAAACATTAAGTGTAGCTTATGATCAAACACATGATCATCAATGTCTCACGAGCAATGACATAGTATCTCACACAAAAGCAAACAAAGTTCAAAAAACCACCAAATAAAACAAGAGTGAAAAAAGGCAACACTCTCTCTCGAAGCCTATGATCTATACATTTTTCTCCCCCTTTGGCAACAAGTTACCAAAAAGTTCCTAGAAAATGCATAGTGCTAGATCGACGCTCAGGCTTGATCTTCTGGTGGTGGTGGAGTCCGGAGCACTCCAATGACGAAGCCTTCTGTAGACGTGGTTGGAGTTGAGGCTGAAGTAGATGCTGGAGCTGGTGGAACTGAGGCTGTAGCTGGTGCAGAAGTGGTGGCTCTGGTGTCAGCAACTGGCACTGCATGTGATCTCTGAGCTCTTGGCACTCTGGCAAATGCATCAGTTGTAGTCTTGCCTCTCCTCTCCTGCATGTCATCCTGAAGTTGTTCCACTGCAGACTGAATCTCTGTTACTTTGACATCCAAGTCATAGAACTTTTGTTCCATGTTCCTCCCTAAGCTCTGCTGATTCTGAGTGAGGGTGGCCAGTCCTTGCTCAATCCTCAGTGTGGATGCAATCAGGTAACCAAGCTGCTCTTGTTTGGTTTTCAAGAAATACTCAGATGCTTCCTCTTGAGTTGGCATCTTGGCAGCTTTCTCCTTCCTTGCCTTCTCCTTCTTTGCTTGTGCTTGTGCAGATGATGGTTCATTCTCATTCATGACAACTTGATTATCTTCAAAATCTGGACGGATGGGCAGGTGTTCCTTGTCCAATAAGTATATGCCTGTGCCCATCTTCGAGTTGATTAACTCCTGAATCTGAGGGGCATAACCACAGCTCCTCTTCTGATCAGCTGCTGTCCTCTTAATGGTCTCTACCATGAGGCTCATCACCTTGAACTTCTGTGGCACATCAAAGATATGTAGCAAATTGATCGCATGGCCTCTGATCATCTTGTGATCACCTGACTTGGGCAACAAGGTGTGCCTCAGTATCCAATTGATGGTTGGCAGCCCTGACAGGAGATAATGCACTGAGCCAAACTTGAAAGTATCAAGTGCTTCATTTGGGATCTCCTTGTACATGTTTGACATTGAGTTATGATCCATCTTCTTCTTGGCATAGATATCCAAGTCATCCTCATGCTCTTCAGGGGCATTGATGAGCTGTGCCCACTCAGCAACTGTAGATTGGTACCTCGTACCCTCAGACATCCATACAATTCTGCCATCTGAATAAAAATGTGCTGTGGAGTAGAACTGCATGATGAGTTCCTCGTTCCACTTTGTGAGCTTCTGCCAAACAAAGTCTGCTACTCCACAAGCATTGAAGCTGTCATACACTCTAGGATAGTGCTCTTCATTGTCCTTGATGTACTTCCAATCAACCCATCTCATGTCACAAACTATGGGCTTCTTGTCCAACAAAACTGTCTCATAGAAGTCCTGCTGTTCCTTAGTGTGGAACCTGTAGTCAACAGCAGTCCTTCTCCTTGAAGCATACAGATCTGCTTCTCTCCACTTCCTGAGCCCTGAGTCTCTCCTGAGCTTCATGTCCTCAGCCACAGGATGAGCATCACTATGGTCTGGGATCTTGGGCTTGAGCTTTCTGAGCACTTGACCTTCTTCTTATTCTTCAGCAATGTCAGGCACTGGGGCCTTGTTCTTTTCAGCTGCAGGTATGCTCCTTGTGTTCCTCTTTGGCTTTGGCTTTGGAGCTGGCTTGGCCTTGGAAGCAGTTGACCCTGATCTTATGGCATCACCCATCAGCTTGGGTGCCTTAGGTGCTGGTGCAACAACCTCTTCTTCTTCTTCTTCTTCTTCTTCTTCCTCTTCTTCTTCTTCATCTTCCATGATGGAAGCCTTTCCAAGCACTTTGGCTACGGTCTTCTTGACCCTTTCCTTCCTTTTCTTGCCTTCAGCAACAACTGGCTCTATGGGAGTGGGTTTCTCAGTTGAAGCTCTGGCCTTTGGCATAGGCTGCCTGCCTGCTGGCCTTTGGCATAGGCTGCCTGCCTGCTGGCCTTTTGACTTTCATCCCTGGCTTTGTGCCTTGAGCTGAGCCATGTTCCTTCTCAAGCACTACTCTCTTTGAAGTTGCTTCCTCTTCTGCCACATAATCCTCATCCTCTGATTCTGAGGTTCTCTTCTTCCTCTATCTGGTGGCAGCTTTAGGCAGATTGCTAGGAGTACTTCTGCTGCCATCATCTGAAGAACTTGAGGGACTAGTGCCCTCACTCATCTGCACTTGCTCTTCTGACATGTTCTGGCTATCACTTTGGGCTGACATGATGAACAAGCTGACTGCTGACCCCGTGAATAGTTTATAGATGAGGTAGAATAGATGAGCATCACAAAATGCAGAGATTTTTGCAAAAGAATAATTCAAAAACTTAGTTTTAGTTTCCCACTGAAAGCATATCGGATCTATCGATTTTCAAACTCGGTGATACCGAAGCAGTTTTGGAACCTAAACTAGTGAACTCGGTTGGACCGAGTCACAGTTCGGTGGCACCGAGACTGCTAGGGTTTCATAGAGTTCCAAAATCGGTCACACCGATAAGTAATTCTCGGTCAGACCGAGTCTCACTTGTGCAATGGCATAAGCCAAATCGGTGGGACCGAGTTTTTCAACTTGGTGGGTCCGAGATGGTTTCAGCGGAAACCTAACCCTAAATTTTTTGAATTAAACCTAATCTACGAGTTCATTGACTGGATAGAAGTTTAACAAACGTGGCAAGAATCATGATGATCACAATGTGCTAAGAATCGGATTGGGGAATAGCACAAAGATCGAGTCCATACCCTAGTTCGGCGGAGACTCGCTACAGCGGCAACGGTGGGGTAGAATTTCCGTTGACGGCGACGGAGACCAGCGACTGGAGGCGGCTGGCGGCGAGAAGACGATCCGGAGACCACGTTGGCAGAGCAGGCTATCGCGCGGGCGAAGGGGTTCGGAGAAATTTCCAAATTTTTCCCGTGACTATATATAGCCCGACCCTGTCGGTGTGACCGAGTGGAACAACTCGGTGGCACCGAGATGCAAAACTGTAGACAGTTATTGCAACTCGGTGTGACCGAATGGTTCAAATTGGTTGCACCCAGATCGAAAACCTAGATCAACTTAAAGATCTCGGTAGGACCGAAAGTAGGGTATCGGTCAGACCGAGAATCATAAAGAGGTTTTGGAAGTTTAAGTCTATGACGAATCGGGGACTCCGAGCGCTCCTCACACAGAGTGGTTCGAATCTAACTTGATCAAATTTTGTGATGTAGCATGAATAGAGTTTGAGACGAGAAAAGCATAGATAGCTAGAGGAGGTTCTTAGGCATTCTTGTCCATCCACTTGGCAAAAGGAAATAAAACCAAACAATCAAAACAACAAGTGGATGCCCTCGAATGAGTAAAATATGCAACCATCATGCTCACACAATAAGATGGCAAATGAAATATGTGACAAGGCATGCACAACCAATTCTAGCATCTATCAAGCAATTTGCGATGACAAGGTCATCTATATATGAGTATATTGACTTAGGAGTCAAGTGAGAACACTTGATCATAGGTCATACTCATTGTTTAAGCTCAAGTGGGGTTACCACTTTTACATAAAGCATTATTGTGTTCACATCTTTAGAGTTGCTTTAGCTCAAGTCTTAGAGTAAAGCTCCCCCTAGATGTGATATCCCCCCTTAGAGGGATGAACTAACCTCGGGTTTTGTCGATGATGACTTCATGTAGATGTTGAGGATGTGGATGCTCAATGTTGATGTCGATCACTTGGAGCTATCCATTTGAGTCAATTGCACTTTCAATACCTACATGGGTTAGTCCCACAAGGAACAAACAAGGATATCCATAGACATAGAGTGATGCACACACAAGATGATGTCCATGAAAACTTTTAGGTTACCTTGTCCCTTGTCTTACCAACAAGAGGGTTTGTGACTCCTTGAACTAGTGCAAGATGTGGAAGTTGATTGCACTTGTTCTTGCCAAAATGATAAGAGTGAAGTATGTTGGCGGAGTCACCCTCAAGAACTCTCTAGTTCTTCTTCTTTTGGATCCACACCATCTTGATGGGAATCCTTGGAGTTGTAGTCGTACTTGATGAAGTGGAACTTGAAGTAGTCTTGGGAATCCACTTGACTAAGGTCTTAGGAGCTTCTTCAAATGCATCAATTTCCTCTTGAAGCTTGTCCTTGCCTTTTTGCTTGTAGTCTTGTGGTGGAAGATCATCTTGAGCTTGTGTCCCCTTGAAAGAAGTATCATACTTCTCTTGTTGAGGAACAAACTTTGTCTTGGGGTATTGATCTTCTTCCCACTCAACTCCATTGGCATTGAACTTTCGTTCAAAACCAACACCTTGATTCTTCCGGTGCATTCCTTGCTTGCGCACAATTTCCTCGAATTGCTTACTCCCGGCAAGGCTTTTGTACACTCCTTTCTCTATAATTCCCTTTAATAAGCTATTTTCTTGCTCAAGTGTAACTTGGCTAAGAGAATCATTAGTGGAATCAAGAGAACTACTAGAAGCAACAATATTGGATTTAGCATGATCATTGTTACTGCTAGAGGAAGAATCTTTCTTGTTCTTGTTACTAGACTTGACTTGAGGCATGTAAGTGGATAAGAGTAAACGCTTGGCAATGTAAGAAGAACTTTTCTTGCGGAGATCATCATTGATTGCTTTTAAGAACTCATGCTCTTGCTCAAGATTGAGCTTTTCAAGGCGTAATTTCTCATGATCTCTTAAAAGTTCTCGATGATCTTCGAAGATAGTTTCATGAGCTAACTTAAGAGTGTTTAGTTCTTTAGTTAGATCCTCAATCTTCTCCTTATCATTGTCATTCATTTTATCCTGATTAGCATGATTAATTGACGTTTCATCATAGTATTCATCACTTGAGTTGTCAACAAGCAAATCATCACCTAACAAGTCATCTTCATCACTATTGAAATCAACATACTCGGGGTGTGTTACCTTAGGACCTTTGGCCATGAAGCATCTTCCAATTACTTCATTTGGTGAGTCAAATATGTCGTAGGAGTTGGTTGACACAAGTGCTAGACCGGCAACACCTTCATCTTGAGTATCTTCGGAGTCGGAGTGATAACTTCTCTCGGAGTGGCTGTCGGAGTCGGAGCCGGATACCCATTCACCAACATGAGCTTGATGTCTTCATTTTGTGTAGCTCCTTGATGATTTTTCCTTCCTTTCTGAATCCTTGCTTCTCCGTGAGTATCTTCGTTCATAACGATCATCTCTACTCCTTCTCTCTCTTGGTGGTGATTCTTTGCTTCTTCTTTTTGGAGAATCTTCTCTTCTCTTGTAGGAAGCCGTACACTCATTGGAATAGTGTCCGGGTCTTCCACAACTATAGCAGTTTCGCTCTCGACTAGAAGATCTTTTGTCATTGTAGGACCTTGACTTGAAGCTTCTATCTTTGCTTCTACTCTTGTAGAACTTGTTGAAGTTCTTCACCATTAAGCTCAATTCTTCATTGAAGTTTTGTTTCTCACTTGATGATGTAGGGGCTTCACATGAGGCTTTGTAGGCACCACTTGATTTGTTGTGAAGTTCCTCTTTATCCTTAAGTGACATCTCATGAGCAACAATTCTTCCAATCACCTCCGTTGGCTTGAGACCTTTATAATTGGGCATCATTTGGATCAATGTGCACACGGTATTATATTTTCCATCCAAGGCTCTTAGAATCTTCTTGATGATGAATCTATCGGTCATCTCTTCACTTCCTCAGCCGGCAATCTCATTTGTGATGAGAGCAAGCCTAGAGTACATTTCAGCGACACCTTCACCATCCTTCATTTTGAACTAGTCAAGTTGACTTTGAAGCACATCCAACTTGGATTCCTTGACGGAGTCGGTACCTTCGTGCATATCAATCAAAGTGTCCCAAATTTCCTTTGCATTCTCAAGACGGCTGATTTTGTTGAATTCTTCGGGGCACAATCCGTTGAAGAGAATATCACAAGCTTGAGCATTGTATTGCAACATCTTCAACTCATCCGCGGTAGCTTCACGGTTTGTTTCTTTCCCATCAAAGAAGTCACCTTGCAAACCAACACACACAATAGCCCAAACGTCGGGTTATGTCCAAGAATATGCATTTTCATTTTATGCTTCCAACTAGCAAAATTAGTACCATCAAAGTAAGGACCTCTACGGTGATAATTTCCCTCGCTAGACGCCATACTCTCCTACGTTGTGAAACCAAGGCTATGACCACCAAAAGCTATGGAGATCAAAGCAAATGGAGACCAAAGCTCTGATACCACTTGTAGGATCGAAAGTATGTCTAGAGGGGGGGGGGGTGATTAGACTACTTGACCAAATAAAAACTTAACCTTTTCCCAATTTTAGTTCTTGGCAGATTTTAGCTATTGTAGGACAAGTCAAGCAATCATCACACAATTCAAGCAAGCATGCAAAGAGTATATTGGCAGCGGAAAGTAAAGCATGCAACTTGCAAGAATGTAAAGGGAAGGGTTTGGAGAATTCAAACGCAATTTGAGACACGGATGTTTTTCCCGTGGTTCGGATAGGTGGTGCTATCCTACATCCACGTTGATGGAGACTTCAACCCACGAAGGGTAACGGTTGCGCGAGTCCACGGAGGGCTCCACCCACGAAGGTTAATGGTTGCGTGAGTCCACGGAGGGCTCCACCCACGAAGGGTCCACGAAGAAGCAACCACCCACAAAGGGTCCACGAAGAAGCAACCTTGTCTATCCCACCATGGCCATCGCCCACGAAGGACTTGCCTCACTAGCGGTAGATCTTCACGAAGTAGGCGATCTCCTTGCCCTTACAAACTCCTTGGTTCAACTCCACAATCTTGTCGGAGGCTCCCAAGTGACACCTAGCCAATCTAGGAGACACCACTCTCCAAGAAGTAACAAATGGTGTGTTGATGATGAACTCCTTGCTCTTGTGCTTCAAATGATAGTCTCCCCAACACTCAACTCTCTCTCATAGGATTTGGATTTTGTGGAAAGAAGATTTGAGAGGAAAGCAACTTGGGGAAGGCTAGAGATCAAGATTCATATGGTAGGAATGGAATATCTTGGTCTCAACACATGAGTAGGTGGTTCTCTCTCAGAACATATGAGTTGGAATTGTGTATGTGTTCTGATGGCTCTCTCCACGAATGAAGAGGAGGTGGAGGGGTATATATAGCCTCCACACAAAATCCAACCGTTACACACAGTTTTCCAATCTCGGTGGGACCGAATCAACAAACTCGGTCGGACCAAAAAGGTAAACCTAGTGACCGTTAGAGATTTTCGGTGGGACTGACATGCAACTCGGTAGGACCGATATGGTCAGGGTTTGGGCATAACGTAATCTCGGTGAGACCGATTACACAAACTCGGTGAGACCGATTTTGGTAATTAGCTAACCAGAGAGTTGGTCAGGCAAACTCGGTGGGACCGATTTGCTCTTTCGGTGAGACCGAAAAGTTACAAAAAGGAAACACTGAATTTACATTGCAATCTCGGTGGGACCGATCCGCTCTTTCGGTGAGACCAAAAAGTTACGAAAGGGAAACAGAGAGTTTGCAATCCCATCTCGGTGAGACCGAAATCCCTATCGGTAGAACCAAATTGCTAGGGTTTGGCAGTGGCTTATGACAAGTGAAACTCGGTGGGGCCGGATAGAAAGAATCGGCAGGACCGAGTTTGGCTTAGGGTTTAGGTCATATGTGGATATGGGAAAGTAGTTGAGGGTTTTGGAGCATATCACTAAGCACATGAAGCAAGAGGCTCATTAAGCAACACCTCATCCCTCCTTGATAGTATTGGCTTTTCCTAAAGACTCAATGTGATCTTGGATCACTAAAATATAAAATGAAGAGTCTTGAGCTTTTGAGCTTGAGCCAATCCTTTGTCCTTAGCATTTTGAGGGTTCCACTTTCACATCCATGCCATGCCAATCATTGAGCTTTTCTGAAATAGTCATCTTGGAATAGCATTAGCTCAATGAGCTATATGTTGTTATGAATTACCAAAAACCACCTAGGGATAGTTGCACTTTCATCAGGTCTATCATGTCGGCGCACATCTGATTCTCCTGACGTCTAATGTGCTGGTTTAACTCCTGGATGAAAGCTGCAATTGATCTATCCTTCCTGGTGCTGATCATCTCCCAGTGCTCATCTCGGCACCCACAAATCTGGTAGATGGTATCCTTGAGATCATTGTGGTAGACTTCTCCAATGCGTCCCATGGCGATGTGAGCTGCCATGCTCTTTCCTAGATTCCAAGTTGGTGCATCAAAAGAAAACTCTATGGGCTCAGTGACTGGCATGGACGTCCTTCCTAGAACTTGAACTTGAATCATCCAGCGCTCTTCTTCAGGTAAAGTAGCGTTGTAGGTTCCGGTGAAGCTTGGTACTCCTATGTTCAGGTATCTAGTGACTTCCTTCAAGTGACGTCCAAAGGGTGTGTCTTCATCCGGTTGAGTGAACTTGTTCCTTGCATCCGCCATCCTAAAAGAGTAGAAAAGATGAGGAGTCAGAAAGAGAAGAGAGTGAGTAGTGTTCTAGGTCTTTAGCTTAATGGTCGTGTCCTACAGTCAGCGTGTGCTCTGATACCATCTTGTAGCGACCAGACCTCAAACGGTCCAATCTCTATGCTCCGGTGTCATCCCTGGATCAGTAATGCTGACACCACACAGTACTTAAAGGATTTATAATAGAGTAGCAATCACACACTTATTACATCGAGGGTCTCAAAAGAAAACCTATTACAATAAATATGGCTTAAGGCCATCTAATAACGATAACAGCGGAAGGGTTGGAAGATAAGTGAGTCCATCAACTCCAATGGCATCACTGAGTATAGAACCACGACCTAAAACTCCTTAATCATCGTATGAAAAGTCTGCAACATTAACGTTGCAGCCCGAAAACGGGTCAGCACATGGAATATGCTGGCAATGTAACACATAGAGAGTAATGGAATGAAACAGCTATACTATATGCATATTTGGCTGGTGGAAAGCTCTATGGTTACAGTTTTGCGTAAAGCCAATTTTTCCCTACTGCAAAGAATAAATTCATTTAACTATCATGGTGGTTGTTAAACATTGAGAATGGTTGACAGCATTCTCAATCCCAATTAAACATCATCATTAAACAAACCCATCAAAATTAAATTTTATAGTAACATGTTGAGATTCACATGATAATCCAGGTACTAGATACTCAAGATGTCCATAACCGGGGACTCGGCTAACCATGATTAGTTTATACACTCTGCAGAGGTTTGCGCACTTTTTCCCATAAGACTCGATCGCATCCGTTTGGTTTCTCGCACTACACGGTGTTTGAGAAACGGATGACCGAGACATAGTCTTTCAGAAGCGCTAGCACCTTATGATGGGTAGACCGTACCACCTATATCCCCTACATCTGCTAGTCTACCACTGTAAGAGTTCGCACGACTTAGTCAACTATGCTAGAGCCCATAATAGCTTGTGGCTGCACACGAAGTTTTTAGCATGAATAATCTCATGATCCCTTTGAGCCTGGGTGGCGGTCCATAAAGGAAAACAGGCAATCCTGAAATACCCAGGTACCTCAATCCACCCAGATGTGTGTCTAAGTTGCCACCTTAAATAAACTATTAATTAACAATCTCACATCTGTCATGGATACACTCACCCAATCCACATCTACTAGCATAGCATGGCAATAAGCAACGTAGAAGTAACTCCCAAAGGTTTGATAATTAAACAGGTAATAGGAACTACCTCAACTACTTCCCAAACCCACAATTTAATTAGATCCTAATCATGCAATGTGTAAGTATTGATCTAATGCAATAAAACTGGGTAGTAGGAGGTATGATCAAAGTGTTACTTGCCTTGCTGATAATCCGGGAAACCTAGCAATTCGAAGTAACAAGCGGCGCACTCCGGGTACTCTATCGCAAACAAACAAGCATACAATAAGCACTCAACTAATGCATAGGTAAAACTCAAATAAGAGATCTAACCAGAAGGTCTAACTTAAGAACTCCGGTTGGCAAAAAGAATCAAATCGAACGAAGCAACGAAAGACAAACGACAAAAGAAACAGACTTCATTTACTAATCTAGATCTATGGCAATTTTTATAGTGGCAAAAACTTGTTTGAGTTGGTTAAACGGAAAGAGGGTTTCGAGACGAAACTCCAGGTGCTTGAATCGCCTGATTCCAATAAACGAGCGGAAAGTTATATTAAAACGAAAATCGGATCAGAAATCGCGATCAGAAAAATCGCGGATTTAATCCGAGAAAAAGAAAAACGACGAACGTTCATTAAAACGAACGAACGGACGAACCCTCGCTAGTTAAATAAACCGGAAAACCGATCTATTTTAAAAAAACCGAAACTAAAAAAACAAACAAAACCGTCGAAAAACCGAACGGTTTTTCAGAAAAAAACCGGCGACTAAAAAAAAAACTACCTCCGGCAACTCCGGCGACTATTCCGGCGGCGGCGGCGGTGGTCCGGCGGCGGTGGCAAGGCGGCGGCGGCGGCGTGGCATGGCGGCAGCGGCGCG
>NC_041388.1:406686190-406691803 GCF_002162155.2 Triticum dicoccoides | reverse complement strand
GGGGGGGGGGCTTCCGGCTGGGCCTCCCCGGCTTTTAAAGCTGGACGGGCCTTAGTGTCCGGGTCGGACACGGCCCGTACGTCGGTTGCGCATTTTTTAAATAATTACGCTCAGAGAAAAAACAAAAGGACTACTAAACGGACTCCAAAAATCCCGAAATAAATTTTCCCCGGCTTCTAAAATCAAGCCGCACAGGGAGAACATTTATTTGGGCCCTAAATGCAATTTGAAAATGCGCATTTTCCTAAATTCAAATAAAATAGCAAATAAAACCAAATAAAATCTTGTTTGACTTTTTTTATTAAATCCGCAATATTTCTTTATTTTTGGGAATGTCATTTTATTCCCTCTCTCATATTTTTATATTAGAAATAATTGAAGATAAAATAAATAAAATCAAATGATCCTATTCTCACAATTTGAGACAACTCAAACATGAAAATAACGAAATCCCCAACTCTCTCCGAGAGTCCTTGAGTTGCGAAAATTTCTAGGATCAACCAAAATGCAATAAATATGATATGCAATGATGATTTAGTGTATAACATTCCAAATTGAAAATTTGGGATGTTACATATGTGAAAGCCGAGCTTACTAACAATATTTAAGTTATGAAATAGACTTATTTTGCTTTAAATAAGGATAAAAACCATTGGATTACATGTATTTTGCACACTAGAAAGAAAGAGGTCTAAATTCTTAATTCTTTGAGGGGGGAAGAAAATATCTCTGAAGCTACCAGGAAATTCGTTGAAAATTTTGTAAGTTTCGCATTCATGTGTGTACAATTAACTATATAATTTGTTTACCGTATGTAGTCAACGTGTTCATATTTTTTTGTCACAGAGAGAAACTTGCAGGAGATATTCAAGATGTAAATGATAGTGCTATTAAGTCGTTCCCGGATGTGTCCGCATGGCCTATAGTCCCCAACGACATGCCTCAACAAGAAGATGGGTGAGTTACATGTAGCATGTGCTTTTGAAATACATTAATTGATCAAGTGCTATCTTACTTAACGTGCTTTCGAAATTGCACTTATGTTTTTTTAACACAGAAACTCATGTGGACTGTTCGTCCTTCGCTGTTTTGCAATACTCGGACAGAGAAAAATTTATTACTATTATTTCTCAGGTGGGTACATTTTAAGTATGAAAAATTAATACATTATATCATATATAAGTGATGAAAATAATATTATTTTTATTACTTTTCAGGAATCTATTGATAGTTCGAGAGAAAGAATGATAGCTGGAATTATTATGTCCCCCGAAAATAAGCTTACAGAAGTGAAGAACAAAGTAATTCGACTTGCGAAGAGGAAACAAAAATAAAAATATCATACGACAATTGTACGTGATTGTCGAAATATTATTTGTTCATGACTGAGGATTGTGTATAGATGCTTTATTTTTTTATGTGAGTTTCAAATATTTTTAGCATGTCAAGTTTATGTACCCTGGAAAATTTATTAAAAATACATTTTAATCATTTCTTATTTTATTATTTAATTTTTAATTTATGTTCAATGAGTGTTCTCGCGAATATATGATTTGGGGTTTTAAAATACTCCGATGATATATGATGACGATCTCAGAGGCGAGCGCTGCCCGCGCCGCATGTTCGCCGCTACATGGCGCACGTGGGCCGCGTCATCTGGCCAACGGGCCCGCGCCGCGCGTCGCCCTAGGGTTGGCCGTTGCCGGCCCCGAGGGCGGCGTCAGCCTCGGAATCGCCCTCCGCGGCGCCTACTGGATCCTCCTTGTACGTGCGCCCCTCTGCGACCGAGGGCAGCGTCAGCCTCGGGATCGCCCTCTGCGTCGGCTCCTGAATCCTCCTCGTACGTACCGCCTCTTTGCGCCCGCTGGCGCAACTCGCGGGCCAGCCTTGCCTGTTAATGCTATTTTTTTAAATTAAAGCAACCGGCGGCTGTGCAGCGCCTCTGATCGCCCAACATGCATTATTTATACACAAAATCATATATTTGTATGAAAAAATGTATATATTACATATCATGTTAAATTTGTATAACGCATATCATATTATAACGTAAAATTTGTATGTCGCATATCATATTAAGAACAACGAGTATAGTGCCAACAAATATGACATAAGTAAACACTGATTACAAGTCTCCTGTATTGATGTAACGAAACAAATATGTAAGTACTATTCTTTAAGACAACCAAATAAATCATCAACTATAATCAGAAGTTGTTCTTTTTATTCAAACATTTCTTTGCTATGATCATCATGCCATGTTCCTGCATAGAAAAATTGTAATATACGTCAAAATTTTGTAAAGTATTAACTAAACAAGAAAAGAATGTTAATGAAATGGTGTGTACATACTTTGGATTCCAAGGACAATTGTTTTTGAAATGACCTTTTTTTCTGCATAAACCGCATAGACGTATAGGAGGTTTCTCATCAAAACCTTTGGGTCTACCGTTTGTAGTCACGCCAGATTCCTTACCACGGCCTTTGTTATTCTACCCTTTCGGTGCTTCTTTCGTATTGATTTTTTCCGGATCACCAACAAAAACATGATTTTGATTCGGCATAAAAGCATCATCATGTGCAACTCTATGCTGTCTCACATAATCTTCCTCCTCAACATCCTTATTTGCTATCACATCCTCCAGAGCAGCCTTCAGTTTATCAAATAGAAATGGTTTATGACATGCCGCATGATTTGCTTCCGCATACAACATAGTCAACACACTGTACTTAGTTCTCTCCTCAGTACCTGCCCATCCCCATGCGAAGAGATCGCTAGTGCGTTTCACGGGCAGTCCACCTCTAGCATTTTTGCTGAATCTTCGCAGCACTAAGCACCTAGGTAAGTACTGCACGTTCAACCTAGCTAAAACATAAAGAACATGCTTGCATGGAAGACCTTTACGTTTCATACTATCACAACTGCACTTCACTGTTTCTTCTGAATTACTAGGTGTATAGTCCACTTTGAATCTCAGTTGCCTGCTATTTTTCCATGCCACTATGAATCTCCTACTGACAGCTCCACTCAGTCTATCTATAATCTCAAGATCCGCTGCCTTCTTCATTTCTTTCTGCAAGAGGTAAAAGTTCACCGCAGTGAAGTCATGGGCAGCGGCTTTTTCAATGCATTTGAACTCGTCGAGTACTGGTACAGGGAGTGTCTGTGTGGACATGAAGTCGTCATGTGACTCGTTCTCACGGAGCCGAACAATGCAGTTCTCATAATGCACAACCATATCAACAATTGTCATGCCAGAGTCAAGATGCATATGAAGGCAAGAGTTCAGACTCTCGCTCCTCTGGTTACTCCGCATACCAAGGAAGAACCCACCGGTGAGATATGACGCAGCCCAAAGCCTTTTCTTCCGGTACATCCTACGCAACCATGTTTCAGTTTTCTCCGACTTCCATTTAGCTCTAAAAGCTGCCCATCTCGCCTCAAACTCATCATGTGTAGTGGCGTAATAAATAAGAGACCTGAACTCCTTAAGGGACTTGTGGTAGAGGTTTTTCTGCATGTTTTTCTCAATATGCCACGAACAAAGTCGATGCCACACGTCAGTAAGGACCTTTCTGACGGCCCTTATCATGGTTGCGTCTTCGTCAGTAATTACAGACCTCGGCTTCTTCTGACAATGAGCTCTTAAGAAGGTATGCAACACCCAAACGTATGTATTCTCCGTCTCATCTGACACAACTGCACAACCGAACACAGTGGTGCAACGATGATTGTTTAGACCAACAAAAGGTATGAATGGCATTCCGTACCTATTCATCTTGTAAGTGCTGTCGAAGACGATTACATCACCAAAGTCAAGGTAATCTCGACGTGACTGAGAATCACACCAGAACATGTTCTTCAGCTTTCCTTCTGCGTCAACAGTGTGCTCAAAGAAAAAGTCTGGATCCCTTGTCTTTCTCGTCATCATGATACCAATCGCAGTGTCCACATCACCCTTTGCTAGCAACTTCATTTTCTCCCTATAACACATGTTATAAAGCTTCCTCCTCCCGAAACCAGCCAGTGCATATGATCCATACCTACTAACGAAGTTGTCATAAATCCAATGTTTTTTGAGCCCAACACCTGCCATTGCTAAGATCTCGAGCTTCTGGTATTTCTTTATCTGATTATGAGATCGAAGATATATAACTTCATCTGGTCTAGCAAGAGTGTGACTATGATCATCGCTGAAACTGCTGACATACCAAATGGAGCGCTCTCTGTCAACCTTCACAGTTAGATGGGCCTCACAATAGCACCGAGTCTACGCTCTCAGCCTGCGCTTCTTCCCTTCCATGGTACAAAACTTGGCCTGTCGTTTCCTAGACCTTGAACAGAGAAACCTCCTCAACTGCCTACGTGCGTCGATACCCTTACTATATTTCAAGTTGTCCTTCCTAATGCTGAAGCCACACTTTTTCGCATAGTCGTTATAGAAAGCATATGCCTCCTCGTCTGTCCTGAATGTCGTGGACATCACCGTCCAATGCCTATCCAGTGATTTTTGCTGGTATTCATCGTACCCAGTATCAAAATTGCACTCATCACCATCGGTATCATCATCATTTTCGCACGTGTCACCATACTCTTCCTGAAAAAAATACAAACAACCATATATGTCAGTAAATAGTTGTATAAGGACTATCATATATATTCACTTTTCACTACTTACTTTGCTCGAGCTGTCACTATAAGATGCATTGATATTGTTTTCGTCATTGGCATCATCGAAAAAATTCCACTGATAGTACCCTTCCACTTCCATCTGCGCAAATTGTAAATATGATATTAAGACTTGATATGTATTTAATTTCACTTTAAAATAACCTACATAAATCTAAACCTACATGGCTTCCGCTTTCAGCATATGAATCATCTACATCCATATCTTCATTCTCATCATCCCCTCCTATCTGTGCACAGTCAAACATGTTATTGTCATCGTGGATGCTTGTATTTAATATGGTTGAGAACATGCAGACCACTTACATTGCCACTGTAAGACTCATCCAAACTCATATAATTTTCGCCGTCATGTTCGTCTTCATCCAATGACAATGATCCGTCGTTGCTACCGCCATCATCACCGTCATATCCTATTTCAGCCTCAATCTATACACATTCATATATAATCAAATATACATTCAAACATCATGTAACATCTTTTCAATTAAAATCCGTTCTTAAATTACTATGCCAGCGCCTCGCGTACCTCGTTGCCTTCGTCAGACATGAGGCGGTTGTCGCCGGATACGAGCTGCCGGCGGCGGAGGCATCTGCCCGACTGAGGCGGTTGTTGGCGTAGCGCACAACGCGTACATTTTTTTTCGTCGGCCAGGTACTGCCGGAGATGGCGGCGGCGGCGCGAGAGGAGGCGGGTGAGGCGTCTTGAAGATAGGGTTCGCCGATCATTTTTTTAATCACTCGGGCGTATGCAGCGGGCGCGGGCGGGCGTGCATGCGGACGTGGGCGCCTACGGGCGGCCGTGCATGCGGATGTGGGCGCGTACGGGCGGGCGTATGCGACAGCGCCGTACGGCAACGCAGGCGCACCTACGGCGGGCGAGTATTATTATACGGCGTGTGAAAATGATCGCCCCTACCCTT
>NC_041388.1:406682481-406685843 GCF_002162155.2 Triticum dicoccoides | reverse complement strand
TATACATATTGTCTTTGGGTTGTCTCCAAAATCCTTATTTTCATAGGTTTAGCTGTTCTGTGCCCCTTCAAAAAAATTACTGATCGGGGTTGTTTATGGGTTTTATTCTGGCCGTTTTTCATTTAAAACTATAAATTGACGGTTATTTTATAGTTTCGTGCGTTTTAAGGGGTCTGCTAGAGTCTAGAGATGCTTTAAGAGGGCAAACGCGAACCGTAAACACATGCTCTAATTGTATTCTGTGACCTGAGACCTACTAATGTGAGCAATAGTAGCCTCCCTCTCTTAATAATCTCTTAGCATGTGTGGCGATTTATCCTGCCCAACACATTGGTGCAACTTCACGGCTTCGGTGCAATACTGCAATCAGTCTCGATGTCTACCGGCCGGGACGATCATGGGTGTACAAGCCCCAGCCCTTCCTTGAACGCAGCAAGCTCTGCATGCAGGGCGTCTGCACATTGCCAAATTTCACGGCAAGCCGAGAAGACAATGGCCCCGGATGCATTACGTAGTATCATTCTGTCAGCAACCTGTCCTTGGGTAACGCCTTTGACTTTATTTCATCTCGGATATGGAAGGAGGCTAGAAGCTCTTTATAAAGGAGAGTGCCACACATCCGGATGCATTACGTAGTATCATTCTGTCAGCAACCTGTCCTTGGGTAACGTCTGTGACTTTATTTCACCTCGGATATGAGAGGAAGCTAGGAGCTCTTTATAAGGGAGAGTGTCACACTCCGTTAAGGCTGATCTTTTTGAATGTTGTGGGCTCTCTATTTATAGTGGAGTGTCCGATACACATCGAAAATGTTCGAGCATATGCCGATGGACCGGAAGCTAGGCCTGGGTTGCTAACACATTCCAGCCCCCGCAGCGCCCGTAGCCTCGACAAATGAACCGTCGACATTGAGCTTCACACGGCCGGCTGTAGGCGGGGACCAATGCACCGGACGGGTCGTAGCTCAAGCATCATGTGATAACGGCGCCGGCCGGCCGTCGTCAGTGATCACCATCTTGCTCTTTGCAAAGTCGCCGGTCAGGAATTGCTTGATGCCAATGAGGGACTCCATGTAGCCGAGGAGGAACCGCCATGAAGCTTCAACCGGCGGTGCTGGCTTGTTGTGGACGAGTTCGTTCCGGACATGCCAACAGCGCCACATCACCATTAGCACCCGCATTCGTTGAACTTCATCAAGGTCCTGCAATAACGTAAATAGACCTCCTGATGTTCGGCAACCTCCAGCGTTCCTCCATAGCATGCCAAAGCGCAGTCGCTCGTGGACATCTACAGAAGAAGACGTGGAAGGTATCCTCCCGATCCGTCGCACAGAGTGGACAAATGATCATTCACTATGAAAACGATCGTTCATTATAAAAAAAACGACCACCTGTTAAAAATATCCATGTAAATTATAAATATGTTTGACACATTTAAAAAAATCTTCATGTAATTAAAAAAGTGTTCAATGCATTTTTACAAAAATGTTCATGTAATTAAGAATTTTTTCATATATTAAGAGTGTTCATGTAACTAGAAAAAGTGTTGAATACATTATTCAAAGATGCTCATGTAATGAAAAAAGTGGCTTGACACATTTGTAACAGATGTTCATGTAATTAGAAAAATGTTCAGGGTGCAATGAGCTCAACCTTTTATTTTAACTTTTAAAACAGGTGCTTTCACTTTTCATGTTTCAGGTTCTTTAGGGTTTTTCTTCTAGTAGGTGATCTACTAAATTCCCCAAAGCAGATGACAGTCTCTTGGAGCCAAACAAAGGTCCAAAAAGGGAAAAGAACAACCTATCTGAGTATTGTTGTGGACCTGTCCAACATTTTTCTATGCACTCGGAACGTCTCAAAGTTGCAAGTTAGTGACGCACAAGCATAATTTTCAAATAACGTGGACGTGAAATAGCTCATCTTTTCAGCTACGGAACATGAGCATGCTCTTTTTTAGTTGTTGCAGAGGTTCTACCCACTCGCAGGCTGAACCTTTTTGGTAACTATTGCTGGACAAGAACAACACCTTAGAAAGTTACAAACACTTAGCATATGGATTGTTTAAATCAAATAAGTTGTTGTCTGTCACCTGAACTGTAGTTCCCATACGCGTCTATCTTACAAACTCGTTTCCCTTTTTGTATTGGCGAAATGGGCTATTGGAAACTCATCGCTCAATGAAAGGCCATATGAAACTAACATTTCATCTATGAGATAAAAGTGTGATGTTAACTACTACTCGTATGCATCATGGACAATTATTAGCAACAATAGCAATTCAAATTTGAACTAACCGGGCCACACGCAGAAGAAGCATGCATCCCCGGAATCAAACTCTACAGTACCGATGTTAAATAATTCAATGTGTTAATGCTACTTGCAGCAGAAGGACCCTTTCCATCCAGGCGCAGCCATATGTCGCAAACCAGAGAAAGAATGATCAAGCCGCCAACAAAAGGAAACTCTAGAGGGAATGATCAGCTAGACCACCCTTTCCGGACACTTCTCCTCACCAAACAACGATGGAGCAGCCAAGATTCTACTCCAACTGGTCCCTAGACCGACGTGACCTCTCCACTCTCCACTGGTCTCCTCGCGGCAGCCTGCCCTACACCACCTGGAGAATGTTCACCCCAGCACAAACCACACTAGCGAACAACGGGATGCTCCAACGGGTGAGCCCCCCTCCCCACCCCACATAAACAACAAACCTCAAACCCACTAGAATACAGCGCGAAACCTAGCCCCCAGCAGCGAATCACGCTCACATGACACACACAAACACACACGCTCGTGTTGACCCTACTGATGCTGACAGTAGATCCTCACGACAGCATCCGGGCGAACGTCCGAGCCCGCTAGCTGTTGCATGGCGCCATGACAGTGTGACACCCGCGAGCCCCAACCGCCCGCACATGCGCGCGCGCGCTCGGGCGGCGTGAATCCCACTCCCCCGGCCGGCAATCCGTCGTCCTCCCTAGCTTGTCACCTTGCACTTGTTGCCTTCCTCCGGTGTGCTCCTGCTCCGAGTATTCAAAGACCTTTGCTGCCCGGCGTGGTCCTTGGTCTGGCCTCGCCAGCGTCAGCGCGGAGGGTTTGGTTGCTGGAACCGGCGAGCTGACGTGCCGCCGGCTTGAACTACTAACAATTCGGGGGCTAGGGGAGCCCACCGACGCCTTGAAGGGCTCACCAAGTCGCGCCTGTTTGCTCTGCTTCGTGTTACTGTTGAAGATTTAGAAATTGCACGAATATGCTTGTAGATCTGTTTGTGTGAGTGCATGTGATGGTGTTTGTCTGCATTTCTGTATTTGAACTTTGTGTTTCCGGGTTATTATTAGTGAAGTAACTTAAGTGTGCCCC
>NC_041388.1:406678767-406682122 GCF_002162155.2 Triticum dicoccoides | reverse complement strand
TCCTAGCGCCGCCTTCCCAGGAGGCGGCCGGGGCGGTGCGCGACCTCCCTCGCTTCGCCCCATCCCAATCCCCCCGCCGCTGCTGGCGGACGCCCCCGAATCTAGCCCGGGTGGTGTCGGCGGCGGTGGGACCTTCTGTACGCCCACGCGGGGCTCTCCTTCCCGGCATAGGGGACGGTGGCGGCGAGGCTCGGCTTGGAGGCGGCGGCGCTGCTCCTTGGCGGCGGGGCGGATTGGTGGCACGGGGTGGCCGGCGGCACGCCCCGGCTCAGATCTGGGCCCTTAGGGCCCTATCTTGGTCCTAGCGGGCCAGCTCTGGCGCGGCTTCGATGCCTACTGCACGGTGAGAAGGAGGAGGAGCAGCTCGGACAAGGGGTGGTGATGCCGACGGCCATGCCTTCTGCAGCATGACGACGGGAGCTTTACGGGCATCTCAGGGCCCGGCCGAGCCTGTGGGCCTACGGACCTGGTATGCTCCTGCTATTGCGCCCGGTCGGTTGCCGTCGTTGACGATGGAGGTTGGGCCCTCCCGCGTGCCAATGGTGCTACTGCCCCTAGTCCCAGCTCCTCTTCTTCATTGTGCAGGCCCCACTTCGTGGTACCGCGGTGAGACGGTGTGGGAAGCTTCAAGACCGTGTTGGTGCAGGGTGGTGGACGGTATGCTGGCAAGCTCCAGAGCGCCCGAGGTGAAGGTTGGGGTCGGGAGTAATCCCTGTCGGCCTGGCCGACACCGACGCAGCGGCGCTTGAGGGTGCCGCCGGACCTTCCTGGAGGGCGTCGGGTGATACCCTTCCTTTCTCCTCGCCGCGTACTGGGGGAAACCCTTGGCAGGAGTCTCGTCATTGTCGCGTCCCTTCTTGGAGGTGTTGATTGGTACCGGCGCTTCGGAGTCTAAGAGCTTGGTGGGAGATCTCCGGTGGGCATAGCGGTCGTGATGCTTCTTCGTTTTTGTTGATCCGCCGTTGTCAACATTTGTTCCTTTTATATTTTCTCTTTCGTTTCTTTTGAGCGTGACTGTGCTGCTTTCGCCCCAGCACCTATCGTTGGTTGTATCGGGGGCTCGCTATATTAACATAGCGGGGCGCAAGACTATTTGGTCAAGTAACTAAAGTGTTCTTCTGACAAAAAAATGGAGCAGATATTATTATTATTATTATTATTATTATTATTATTATTATTATTATTATTATTATTATATAAACAGAAATCCTATTCCTAGGTGGCGCTCCTACAAAAAAATACAATTACATACTGTGAGAGAAGGAGTAACCGTCTAGATCAAAATGTGGAAATAACAACCATCAATTTTAACTAGCATGTATGATTTTCGTAAAACTTGTACTACCTCTATCTCTTAATATAAAACGGTTTTATAAAAAGTTTTTGCAGTTCAATACGAATAGCACCACTCGTATAAAAATGAGACAAAAAATATGTGCTACTTTTCATCGTCAAATGCACCGGCCAAACGTATAATGCATGTAATTTAGATTCTAATAATGATGTTGTCAACCACACTGATAGGAAGGAATATTTAAGTATTACTCCCTCCGTTCCAAAATAGATGACTCAACTTTGTACTAACTTTAATACAAAGTTGGGTCATCTATTTTGGAACGGAGGGAGTACATGACAACAACCAGTCAACAATGTCAAGCCCAACCACATCGAATTCTACCGGTGCCGCCGAATAGAAAATTTGGCTGTAGAAAAGCAAAGAAGGGTTTGCTAGATGCCGATGGAAAGGGATGCCAACTTTTGCCGCCGTAGCAATGCAAATCGATCGTCCGATCGCTGTCAACGGAAAGGAACGTAATACTCAGATAACTGTATGAGGAAAAGGCCAGTGACCTTTCGCAGGTAAAGTCCCATCAGCTTTGTAAAAGCCATGGTAGCATTACACCTACTTATCACCCCATCACACACATCTAAACTTGCTTAAACTCATCAATCATTTTGTTCCGTGAACTAACCAACATAAGGACGGCAGAGAAGAGAATGTTCGCATGTAAAGTCCCATCGGTTTGGCAAAAGCCATTGTATCGTTACACCTACTTATAACACTAATAAACTTGCTTAAAGAGAGACACCTGTAATTTTATTCCTTTTTTTGCAAGGATTAAATCATTTTATTCTTCTGTGAAGTCAGCTTTGAATTCAATAAAATGCAACATAGAGTGCCTAAACAGAAAATTGTGCCCCTGCCTTTCAACCTAAGCCCAATTGTTGCCTAATCTTAAACTTATAGAAAAAAGATGAAACTCATGGGCACTAGCACCCATGGTTTATTGATATAGGAGAAGCATCCCTTATGAGAAACCAAAAATTCGTCCCCGACGTGACTCAAACCCTGGTTGCTGGAGACGCCACTGCGCTCCCTTGCCACTAGGCTACAGCCTAGTTCTCAATCTTAAATTTATAGATTCCACGGGTAACTAGTGACTTTATGATGTTTGGCCGTGGGATAAGGGTGAAAAGAAAGTGGATACTTTCCGACCGACCAGAAGCTTTTGGAGTTGACATCTTTTTTGACGTTTGGAGTTGACATGGTTGATGGTTCAGACAAATGGATATCTGGTACCATCCATGTTCGATTCCAGCAAATAGGATAGGAGATAGAATAAGAGATGGGCGATATCCATCTGCATAGAACTATTTCGGACTTCTAATAGAGCTGTATAAATAATTTAATCTAGGGCATATATCCAACATAAGCTGGCTTACTCAGTCTATATATCTCAACAAATTCTCGTGTTCGTCTCTTCGTGTCCACCCTACCGACTGCACTTCTCCGTATTTGTCCTAAACAATTACTTTCACTTAGTAAGAACTTTGTATCTTCTTCTGATTTGTAAATATATGATTTACATGTTATCTAGTGAATTTCTACATCTATGAGTGTCTACATATACAGTGAAAATTATATATATGGGTTTTACATGTTGAGCAACCAATATAGTTGCATTTTGGGAATATTATATATTGCGGTTTCTTCCCCACAATAACCAAGCTAGATATCCATAACCAAGGATGTTCGTATTCGACTATCTCTTTATTCTATCCATATTCATGATCAATAGCTATCATCACTCATATTCGTATCAAACATTATCATCGTCATACTCCAAGATCAAATGGTGGTCTAGGATACATAACACACGATAGCCATCCATATTTATACTCCATTTTTGACCTATAGACATGACGATCTCAAATAGTCATGTTTTTGATACGAAGTGGGCAGAGATTAAGCCTGAACGGAAGATGATTATTATAAAAGATTACACTAGATTTCCACCGAACGTTAACATATCATATTGGACAACTTAATGGTGGGGAACTGACTGGAGGAAAA
>NC_041388.1:406675986-406678398 GCF_002162155.2 Triticum dicoccoides | reverse complement strand
TCCAATGTTGCTCCTCTTATCTACACCCTCTCCGAACATCCACTACTCACTTTGGCGGAGCCACCGCTTGAACCTTATTCCTCATCCTAGGGCTATGAACTACTAGTCAAATAAGGCTCACACATGTCATGATAAATTCTTATTGACTTTGCAACGACAATGAATCAGCAAAGAAGAAGGGCGGAAAAAGTGGAGCTATATTTTGGTTGGGTGTCCAATAATATCTCACTTTCTAGTTTCTCCTCCTATCACCCTGAACACATGCCCGCGACATATATCATTACTATAAGAAAATGGTAGATTGGGTACATGTTTAAACGCTCCAAATGAAGAGTGTGATGATACACATAGCTTTTCCTTTGTCTAAAAAAGTAGGAACATTGAGAAAGATTAAGCCTTTGTCAGGAACTAGAGAAGGTACACATCTATCTTGAGTATCATTTGGCAAGTTTGTTTGGAATGTGGGTCTCTAAAAATATTGGATTAGTTAAAATGTATAATTGATATGTCATGAGTTGTCTTCTAAAAATAATACATTCCATGGCTTGGATATGTAAATACAACTCTAGATGCTTCGAGTTTTTTTTGCTACAAAAATCCGGTAGATCTGAATATGATAGGAGTGGACTAGTGGTGGATGGGAAAAATACCTAGATGATGTGGTTAGTAGTGTGGCTTGGCAAGATCCCCTTGTTTGTTATGGTATAGTCGGCTCCGGTATGCAGAAAGAAGGGGGCATTGATCAATGTTGAGAGTGCACACTGATTTTTGTCTATGTTAGATTTGAGTGCCCTTCCCATCAAACGGTGGAGGTAATGTTGCATGAAATAAAAGTCCCACGACTCTAACCCCATCTTGTCGGGGCCGTTGTGGCTGACACGGTCGAAACTGGGGAGCCTATGGTGTTTTGGTCGTACTGATCAATGACTCCCACTTTCACAGACTGTCATTCGATTCTCAAGATGTCTTGGTGGTTACAATGATGATGATGATGATGATGATGATGATGGAGTGAAGAATGCTTTTATTAGTGGGTCTCTTGTTTCAATTTTTGTGCTCCCGTGCTCCCCATCGTATGATGATGAAGTAGTAGTTTCGCAACCTACTATGTGAGGGGTGTGTTTACGTCCATGATGCATGTATCGACCATGGGTTCTTACCCAGTGAGGTGAGAGACTCATTCGGCTCTCTGAAACCTTGTGATACTTCAGTTTGTATAGACCTAGTCTCATCAAATTTCCACCAGAAATAAAATATGAATCAAGATACAAAAGATTGAGCTAGGGCCAACGACTTTGAAGGGCTTTGATTATGTTATGTTTCATCACAACTGTTTGTCATTTTTTATTTGATTTAATGTATTTTATTAAATTTATCAGCAAAGTTGGATTGTTTGCTACAAAAAATTCTTTATGTGAATCTTGGATGAGCTTGGATAGTAAGAATGTCCATGCAAGCTGTGAGATATTTCCTTTTGTGAAATCTAGGAACATGTTGGAATTAATACAAAATTTCTTTGATCTACGTTGTTTCAAATTTTATGCAACTAACATTGTGGCCCGTGTAGTTGTGAGGGAAACAACTAAATAGAAGTCATATAGGACGTTAGGGCGGATAACTAAAAGCACACCATATATGCAATATGTTCTTTCCTGTAGATAATAACACCACATACATTCATTTTATAACCACGTACGCCTAGAAGCAAGGGAGTATCAAGCATACCATATCAAGCCTTGATCTTGCTGTGTCAATTATCAATACATTGACTTGTAAGTGATAAGGTTAAGTTTAGTCTGGATATTAGGTCACTACGCAACATTTTTACTACTCGATATTATACAAGAATATGAACAAACAATTGAGTGTGGTACATGCAGTTATTGATCACTTGTATATATGAGTTCTACATCTATAAATTACATCTATTGTGGTTTGTTAATAATATAATCAGGGGACATATGGTAAAACTGTTGGGGAACGTAGTAATTTCAAAAAAAATCCTACTCACACGCAAGATCACGGTGATGCATAGCAATGAGAGGGGAGAGTATTGTCCACGTACCTTCGTAGACCGTTAAGTGGAAGCGTTATGACAACGTGGTTGATGTAGTCGTACGTCTCCACGATCGACCGATCCTCAGTACCGAACGTACGTCACCTCCGTGTTCAGCACACGTTTAGCTCGGTGACGTCCCGCGAACTCACGATCCAGTAGAGGTCGAGGGAGAGTTTCGTCAGTACGACGGCGTGGTGACGATGTTGTTGAAGCTACCGTCGCAGGGCTTCGCCTAAGGACTGCTACAGTATGACCGAGGTGGATTATGGCAGAGGGGGGCAACGCACACGGTTGGGATAGATCAATGATCAACTTATGTGTTCTAGGGTGCCCCCTGACCCCGTATATAAAGG
>NC_041388.1:406674029-406675790 GCF_002162155.2 Triticum dicoccoides | reverse complement strand
GGGGGGAGGAGGCCGGCGGGCCCTCCTAGGGCGCGCCAGGAGGAGGAGTCCTCCTAGCAGGAGTAGGACTCCCCTTTCTTACTCCTACTAGGAGGAGGAAAGGAAGGGGGAAGGGGAGAAGGAAGGAGAGGGAGTAAAGGAGGAAAGGGGGGCCGCCCCCTAGTCCAATTCGGTTTGGGCTAGGGGGGCCGCGCGCCCTGCCTCCTCTCTCCCACCACTTGGCCCATGAGGCCCAATACTTCTTCCCTGTATTCCCGTAACTCCCCGGTTCTCCGAAAAATATCCGAATCACTCGGAACCTTTCCGATGTCTGAATATAGTCGTCCAATATATCGATATTTACGTCTCGACCATTTCGAGAATCCTCGTCATGTCCCCGATCTCATCCGGGACTCCGAATGTGACGCCCGGGTAATTAAGCTACAGTAAACCCTTGCTAATCATGCCAGGTCATCATAATTAAACTTTTGATCAACCTCACTTGTTTTTAACTGAGATCAAATTCAAGTTCAAATAACAAGTCAAATTATAATTTCGTAAAACAATGAATTAAAAATGTTGAAAAGGCTGTAAGTATTCCCTAACCAATTAACAAACATCAAGCAACAAATTGAGAATGTTGATAGGCCTCTACGATATTTAAAACAGGAGCAAACAACATTTAAATTAACCATTTAAAAATAAACAAATATTTATCCTTTTCAAAATGTTTTGAAACTTTGCGTGCAACTCCCTTATATGACCCAATATTTATGTGGCAAGTTTGGTATTCAACAAAATTTATTTGATAGCTGGGACTAAATAGAAAACAGGAAATTAAATAAATGAAAAAGAAAATACCAAACAGAAAACAAATAAAAAAAGGGGAGAACTCCCCTCCCCTGGGCCTTGGCCCACTAGGCCACCAGGCTAGCCCACCTTGCCCCTGCTTCCCCGCTCCCCTGTTCACGGGAGGGCGTGGCCGCGCCGATGCCTGCCACGGCACTGGCCATCGCCGTGTCGGCCATCCGGCGGCCCCCCTCGGCGACCACATCGCCTATAAGACCGGCGCCCTCTTCCCACAGCGCCTGGAACCCTAATCCCCATTCGTCCTCCCTCTCGCACGAGCCGCCGCCCGTGCATTGCCGTGATCGTGTCTCCGTCGTCACCGCGCATCGGGGCCTCCTCGAGCTTCACGACGGTGTCCAAGAGCACCGCCTCCCTCCTCTACTTCGACTACATCTAAAGGCTCGAGCTGGGCGCCTCTTCTTCGCCAGGGTCGAACGCCTCTTCCTCTTCGGCCACCGACGCCTCTCCGTCAAATACACTACGACTGCTGCTCCTAAACTTCCAACGGGCCCTCGTGCGCCTACTAGGTGAGCCTCGTCGTGGTTTCCCCGTTGTCTGATGCTCAATTCGCTGCCATTGCTTGCTGTTGCCGGTGGTGTTACTCCGGCCGCCGCGTTTACCTCGTCTCATCGCGCCCCGCCTTGTTCCTGGCTGGAACCACCGTCGCGCGCCCACTCACCCGCGTCCCTACTGGCCGCTGCGCCCGCGAGCCCCCTGTTCGCGCCCATGCGCCCCAGGCCGCGCCCGACGCCCCCCATGTCCGGGCCCTCTTACGCGCGGACCGCTGTCCGCCTCTCTCTGAACCCCGCGCGTGCGCGTACGCTCGGGGCCGCGCCCTGCAAACCGCTGCTGCTGCTCGCCGCGCGGCCGCCCCCTGGTCGGCCCTGCGCCAAGCATGCGCGCCTGATGGCCGCTGCCGCGGCTCCAGCCGCC